>NC_079165.1:40074391-40346891 GCF_947568905.1 Ostrea edulis
TAAGCTGCCTATCAATCAAACATTTAACAATAGATCTCAGGTGGAGTGACATCTGCAGACACTGTGGTCTGGAGCTACCCCAGAGAGGTGTTTTGATAACAATAACAGTCATTATCTACAGGCATTCTTTAGATCTTGAGGAAGCCCAGTATACCTGAGTTTTGATAGCATTGACCTGTCCACAACTGCTATTTTCTCGTAATTCAATTGTTTTTAAAAAGACCCCTGAACAATGCAATTTCAATAGAATTGTAATTTTCCCCCTCTATATACATGTATTATAAATGACACAATTAAAAATCAAACAATAATTTCTAAAACTTGTAACTTATTGAAATACTTTATGTCATCAATTTATGACACCTCTATATTTATAACAGAAATTATCCATCGAGTCAATGATTGAGAGTAAGAGAGAGAGAGAGAGAGAGAGAGAGAGAGAGAGAGGGTGGATGTAGAATGTGTCAGCTACCCTTACGAATACAACCATTATTCAAACACTATGACCACAGAAACTCTGCAGAGGTCCCTGAGATAGGTCCTATGTATATCAAAACTATATATATATATATATATATATATATATATATTTAAAAAATATGAAAAGAAAACACAGAAATCCTCCGTAAAGCTTTAGCGCTTTCATTACATCTTCAGAAGCTTTACCCCCCAAAAATAAAATATATATATATATATAAAGCAAGGACAGGTAGATTTCTACCAAGTTCTGTCTAGATCACCTCTGTCTCTGTGTATTTCTTTGAGTGCCATGGGGTATAGCAATTAACACCTTGGTAGACCCTGGCCACTCCAGGTAAATAACATCTATTTAGATTAGGCTCCGCCTATATTTTCACCAACCATACGGTCATGAGATGGGTCTTTAACCTTATCTTATGTTACATATGAATATGTTGGATTGTAATAACAATTTTAGAAAGATCACATCGAGCGAGTTACATGTACTCAATTACTCCAATGTATGATCAGATGTATCATTAAACAACAAGAAAAGGACAAATTCAAAATGCTTTTTCTCTCATAGTTTTGTTTTATTGATCGTCAAAACACTCTTGGATTAGAACACCAGAAAACATATTATACACTTTACGGTCATGGAGCATTCTTGGTTTGTTGTTAGCGTTCCTAACCCATATTTTGTCACCTTTCTTTAATACCAGCTGCAATGTCTGACCGGAGTGTGGGTGAGTTTTGGCTGCAGCAAACAACGTAGACAATACAGCTTTGTTTTTCATGATATCTAGATGAACGTAGTTAGCTGGATGACTCAGTAGGCTACAGGAGATGGTGTAGATACCGTTATAGGGGACGGTGAAAACCCCAGTTTTCGGTTGATAGGCTCCTCCCAAATTTGTCAACACGTGATCATACTTTACAACAGCCATAGAAGCTACTGTTATGTCTTTGGACACCAGGGCTGTGAAGGCAACATTTCCATATCCTGTACTATCTGTTAAAACATAATTTATACATCAATACATCGTACATATTTGCGAATTTATGTTTTCAAATATTTTATGTTTTCGAGAAAATTTGACAACAGCTTTTGATGGGTGACAATTTTCAATGTTACCCTCAACACCGACATGCATTATTTATTTGATAACAGACCTAAACAAAACATAAAATGCCAAGTATTCAAATCATAGGTCCTTTTTGTAATGTTTCCTGTAGAAAAGGTCAGGTTTTATTGATTTGTATATACTAGTATCACAATTTCTTAATTTAGTTTTTTTTTTTACTTTTCTCTCGTTTCTGATTAAATAATTGCGTTTTGCTTTGTATTTTTTTTTCAATTTTGCGTATGAGAATAATGTTATCAAATGTCGGAAGGATCATATTTCAGTATTTTACATGAAATCATTACGAATGTCGTAATTATGTTATGATATGCAATTTTCTTTATATTCCCTGCACTACAAGTTCTGTATGTAAAGTTTTCTTTTAATTTCTTCATATTTCCATTGTAGTGATATCATTGTGAAATTACTTACTGCAAGCAAATGCGAATCCCAGTAAACCACAGAAAACAATGTATTTCATCATGTCTTCTTCTGAAAAGTATATTTCAATTCAGTCAGGCTTTATACATAGCCACAGCCCAAAAGTTAAAAGTGTTCAATTTGTTCTCTCTCTCTCTCTCTCTCTCTCTCTCTCTCTCTGTGTGTGTGTGTGTGTGTGTGTGTGTGTCTGGTTTAATGATAAAACAATATCGGTCAGTCGACGTCAATGGAATGAGGTATAGTTCTGCTAAATCCGTGATTATGGACAAAATTCTATATCATGTTCCAAACGAGAAAAACATTTGAACGAGTATATATGCTTTTAATTTAAATAGAATTGCAACCATTAAACTTGATGCTATTTTCCCCCGCAAAATACTATTCCTATCGCAAAACGTCATATTTTGAAATTCCTTCCTTCAGATAACTTCGACAGCTAGCGTGAAAGTTTAATTCTACATTTGAACAATTGTTTTGGATTCCTAATGATAATGAATACCCCAAATTATCTCCACGGATCCCCTCAATCTAACAAACTTGAATTTGAACTCCATGTAACTTAATGTGCTTGTATACTAATACGAAAAGGTGAAGTTAACGAATAGTGATCAGTCTCAAAACTCCAATAAAGAATACTGTTATGGGTCAAAACAAACCCTTTTGATAGCACAGCATAATCTACTAACAAAAACAATCAAACAAATAATTATATTTATTTACAATCAATAATTGAAAGAAAATTGTAACAATTGCAAAATACTAAGTTACAGTAGTTGAACAATAAATATCAAAATCCGTGCCGAAGTGAATCTACACATTCATTCCAAAATCATAGTTCCCAGTTATGAAAATAATCCAAAATTGCCTAAAATACTTGTCTAATCAGAGCTTTTTCATCATGAAAATTCACTGTGTATTTTTCATAAAATTTAATTTTCTAGCAAAATCTTAAAGGACAATCATACAACCATTACGTCATCTTTTACTAAAGAAGTAAACATCGAGCTCTAGAATAATCTAGGTCACAGGTGTCAATTGAGTGCAAGCAGTACACAAGAAGTAAACATCGAGCTCTAGAACAATCTAGGTCACCAGTGTTAATTGAATGCAAGTAGTATACAACAATGCAAAATTGAGAGTTGGACAAACACGGACCCCTGGGGATACTAGATGTGGGATCAGGTGCCTAGGAGGAGTAAACATCCCCTGTTGATTGCTTGCTCCCGTCTTAAGTCCTATATCTTGATTAGATTAGCGGAACAATCCGCAGTAAAAAGAAACAATGTGTAAAGAGAAAGGCCTAAGAAACGGAATGAAAAACGTAAGACTAATGGTGAGATTCTGTTCTTGAGATTAATATTTAAAAAAATATTTCCGTATGTTTCCCGTGTAAAACTTTTATCCCATATGATGGCCCCACCTCGCCCGTAGACAATGATTTGAACAAACTTGAAGCTACACTATGCAAAGAAGCTTTTATGTAAATTGTAATTTTTTTGGCACAGACGTTCTTAAGAAGATGGTTTTTAAATGGCACATCTATTTTGGATTTTCTGCTCCTTAAAGGGGATATGGTCCATCATTTGAACAAATGTGATTCCCTTTACTCAGAGATAAGTTGTATTAAGTATTATTAAATGGCGCAGTAGATCTGGCGAAGACGAAAATGTGAAAAGATATACATTATCAGAACAACAGTAAAATATAAGTAATCATATGAACTTATCAGTACCAACAGGGCATTCACAGCAATTATCAGTAAATATGACGGTCTCAGTACTTTTTCATCCAGTAGTGCTAGCTCATTAATAAGTATAATGATAGATTTTTCAGTAGATTTTGATATCCACTACCGACGTATAGAACGTATAACTTTTATACTCTGGAGCCAACATTAACAAAACATTTATCAGAAACATTTCTACGTCAAGTGCATTAAATATTGTATCGGGATTATTGTTCTTTCTTATGCTAAGGTCCATTTACAGTCATACTTACCACGAGAGCTTCTCAGTCTTGTAAAGTAAGGTTCCGAATACCCATGTATATATACATGTATACCATCCCGTATCTACATCTGGTGCGAAACTACAGATATATTATCGTGACTTCATTTCATCTATGTGACCCCCGTAAATACACATATGTAATAAAAAACAAACAATTATCAATAATAAAAGAGGAATCAAACTACATCGTAAAATTATCATTTCCTGTTAAAGTTCAGGATACCCAATTTTATTAATCATCTTGTTTAACCATCTGGTACGAAACTACCAAGGCATCATCGATACTGGAATTTATCTAGGCGACTTCAGTGTCAGTCAGAAACTGACCACTAGGAACAGTATTTCCATATTGTTTCAATTATAAGCTAGACAATTTCGGAAATCTTACAAATTCTCATGATGATAAGGAATAGATATAATCTCTACATACGTTCACTGAAAATTTTGTGATCTATATTATTCTCGTTAAACTAGACACTCTTCTGTCTCAGCAAATCTCCAACGAGCAGAGAGTCTGGTAAAGACACCGATAATAACTGTTACCACTAGGGAGTGTTAATTTTGTTTCGGTTTGATTCTCTCTGACATAAACAGTCAGTTTGATGATAATTAGCTGATCCTTCATTAGTGATAATAATGGCAAAATCATTACTAAATTTTCAATAGAAACAAACTGCGGTCTTTGTCAGCTGGAAATTGTACTTTCACTTTTGGCTCCTAAATAAGCTTGATAAAACGGTTTTACCATATCCCGTGCGTAGAACAGCAAATATAATATGGATCACAAAATTTTCAGTGAACGTATGTAGAGATTATATCTATTCCTTTGCCGATTTTCTCAATTTTTTTTTTTTACATACGTGTTACCTTTAGAGCTTTCTTCGCTCGGTATAATCGGAAAAAGGGCACGCGACTGTCTCTATCTAAGGATTGTAAAGGTTGTGTGGGGTTTACTTTCTTTTAGTATAATTTAAAAGTTTGGATGCAATAGTAGAAACGTATTTGAAGAAGATACACAATGTAGACTTGAACTTGGAATGATTAGGAATGTTTTCTTATGTTTGTTGGCAAATGTCAGATCAAACAATCAACCGTGTGATTCGTAAGAATTTTAATTTGCCAACGAAAAGAACTAGAATTTTGCCCGAATTTGTTTGGCATCTTCATATACTCTGAAACATTCAAACGATAAGAGTATAGTTTTGTGCGAATATGATGAAGCTAAGTTGTTTCTTGACATAAGGTAAATCTGATACAAATTAAGAATCATATTCATTTTGTTATTTGTATGACCAATATTCATAACTACAATAATGTCTTGGTATATTGTGGGGGGAAAATCCTTCATATTCACGTTATCATCATGAGAATTTGTAAGATTTCCGAAATTGTCTAGCTTATAATTGAAACAATATGGAAATACTGTTCCTAGTGGTCAGTTTCTGACTGACACTGAAGTCGCCTAGATAAATTCCAGTATCGATGATGCCTTGGTAGTTTCGTACCAGATGGTTAAACAAGATGATTAATAAAATTGGGTATCCTGAACTTTAACAGGAAATGATAATTTTACGATGTAGTTTGATTCCTCTTTTATTATTGATAATTGTTTGTTTTTTATTACATATGTGTATTTACGGGGGTCACATAGATGAAATGAAGTCACGATAATATATCTGTAGTTTCGCACCAGATGTAGATACGGGATGGTATACATGTATATATACATGGGTATTCGGAACCTTACTTTACAAGACTGAGAAGCTCTCGTGGTAAGTATGACTGTAAATGGACCTTAGCATAAGAAAGAACAATAATCCCGATACAATATTTAATGCACTTGACGTAGAAATGTTTCTGATAAATGTTTTGTTAATGTTGGCTCCTGGGTATGAAAGTTATACGTTCTATACGTCGGTAGTGGATATCAAAATCTACTGAAAAATCTATCATTATACTTATTAATGAGCTAGCACTACTGGATGAAAAAGTACTGAGACCGTCATATTTACTGATAATTACTGTGAATGCCCTGTTGGTACTGATAAGTTCATATGATTACTTATATTTTACTGTTGTTCTGATAATGTATATCTTTTCACATTTTCGTCTTCGCCAGATCTACTGCGCCATTTAATAATACTTAATACAACTTATCTCTGAGTAAAGGGAATCACATTTGTTCAAATGATGGACCATATCCCCTTTAAGGAGCAGAAAATCCAAAATAGATGTGCCATTTAAAAACCATCTTCTTAAGAACGTCTGTGCCAAAAAAATTACAATTTACATAAAAGCTTCTTTGCATAGTGTAGCTTCAAGTTTGTTCAAATCATTGTCTACGGGCGAGGTGGGGCCATCATATGGAATAAAAGTTTTACACGGGAAACATTTTTTAAATATTAATCTCAAGAACAGAATCTCACCATTACTCTTACGTGGTTCATTCCAATTCTTAGGCCGTTCTCTTTACACATTGTTTCTTTTTACTGCGGATTGTTCTGCTAATTTAATCAAGATATAGGGCTTAAGACGGGAGCAATCAATCAACAGGGGATGTTTACTCCTCCTAGGCACATGATCCCACATCTAGTATCCCCAGGGGTCCGTGTTTGTCCAACTCTCAATTTTACATTGTTGTATACTACTTGCATTCAATTAACACTGGTGACCTAGATTGTTCTAGAGCTCGATGTTTACTTCTTGTGTACTGCTTGCACTCAATCGACACCTGTGACCTAGATTATTCTAGAGCTCGATGTTTACTTCTTTAGTAAAAAGATGACGTAATGATTGTCCTTTTACTATAAAATTAAGCTTTATGAAAAATACACAGTGAATTTTCATGATGAAAAAGCTCTGAATAGACAAGTACTTTAGGCAATTTTGGATTATTTTCATAACTGGGAACTATGATTTTGGAATGTGTAGATTCACTTCGGCACAGATGTTGATATTTATTGTTCAACTACTGTAACTTAGTATTTTGCTATTGTTACAAATTTCTTTCAATTATTGATTGTAAATAAATATAATTAATTGTTTGATTGTCTTTGTTAGTAGATTATGCTGTGCTATCAAAAGGGTTTGTTTTGACCCATAACAGTATTCTTTATTGGAGTTTTGAGACTGATCACCATTCGTTAACTTCACCTTTTCGTATCAGTATACAAGCATATTAAGATACATGCAGTTCAAATTCAAGTTTGTTAGATTGAGGGGATCCGTGGAGATAATTTGGGGTATTCATTATCATTAGGAATCCAAACAATTGTTCAAATGTAGAATTAAACTTTCACGCTAGCTGTCGAAGTTATCTGAAGGAAGGAATTTCAAAATATGACGTTTAGAGATAGGAATAGCATTTTTCGGGGGGAAATAGCATCAAGTTTAATGGTTGCAATTCTATTTAAATTAAAAGCATATATACTCGTTCAAATGTTTTCTCGTTTGGAATATGATATACAATTTTGTTCATAATTACGGATTTAGCATCGTTTGGAAAATGGTATATAATTTTGTTCATAATCACGGATTTAGCAGAACTATACCTCATTCCATTGACGTCGACTGACCGATATTGTTTTATCATTAAACCAGACACACACACACACACACACACACACACACACACACACACACACAGAGAGAGAGAGAGAGACAGAGAGAGAGAGAGAGAAAACAAATTGAACACTTTTAACTTTTGGGCTGTGGCTATGTATAATGTCTGACTGAATTGAAATATACTTTTCAGAAGAAGACATGATGAAATACATTGTTTTCTGTGGTTTACTGGGATTCGCATTTGCTTGCAGTAAGTAATTTCACAATGATATCACTACAATGGAAATATGAAGAAATTAAAAGAAAACTTTACATACAGAACTTGTAGTGCAGGGAATATAAAGAAAATTGCATATCATAATATAATCACGACATTCGTAATGATTTCATGTAAAATACTGGAATATGATCCTTCCGACATCTGATAACATTATTCTCATACGCAAAATTGAAAAAAAAAATACAAAGCAAAACGCAATTATTTAATCAAAAACGAGAGAAAAGTAAAAAAAATCTAAATTAAGAAATTGTGATATATAGAAATGAATAAATCCTGACCTTTTCTACAGGAAACATTACAAACAGGACCTATGGTTTGAATACTTGGCATTTTATGTTTTGTTTAGGTCTGTTATCAAATAAATAATGCATGTCGTTGTTGAAGGTAACATTGAAAATTGTCACCCATCAAAAGCTGTTGTCAAATTTTCTCGAAAACAAAATATTTGAAAACATAAATTCACAAAAATGTACGATGTATTGATGTATAAATTATGTTTTAACAGATAGTACAGGATATGGAAATGTTGCCTTCACAGCCCTGGTGTCCAAAGACATAACAGTAGCTTCTATGGCTGTTGTAAAGTATGATCACGTGTTGACAAATTTGGGAGGAGCCTATCAACCGAAAACTGGGGTTTTCACCGTCCCCTATAACGGCATCTACACCATCTCCTGTAGCTTACTGAGTCATCCAGCTAACTACGTTCATCTAGATATCATGAAAAACAAAGCTGTATTGTCTACGTTGTTTGCTGCAGCCAAAACTCACCCACACTCCGGTCAGACATTGCAGCTGGTATTAAAGAAAGGTGACAAAATATGGGTTAGGAACGCTAACAACAAACCAAGAATGCTCCATGACCGTAAAGTGTATAATATGTTTTCTGGTGTTCTAATCCAAGAGTGTTTTGACGATCAATAAAACAAAACTATGAGAGAAAAAGCATTTTGAATTTGTCCTTTTCTTGTTGTTTAATGATACATCAGATTATACATTGGAGTAATTGAGAACATGTAACTATCTCGATGGGATCTTTCTAAAATTGTTATTATAATCCAACATATTCATATGTAACATAAGATGACAAATAAGTTGATGTTACAGGAGTTTCAAATAAAATTTCCGTGTTTGCCCAACTCTTATTTTGAATTCCTGGTAGGATTTATGAGATTGCTGCTGTTAGTTTTCACCTTATAAACCTATACATTGCTTTTTGTCCTGTAATTAGCTATTTGCGGTGCTACATTTTCCCAAACATCTGCCCCCATGCGAGTCTCTCTTTGGCGAAGGAAAGTAAGGTTTTTGGTACAATGTATTTATTATTGTAAAAATCATTAAATCTTAAGAGCTCCAATCCCTTTTCCTGCAAGTGCCCTAGTCATTTGAAATGAAATTAGACACATTTCTGATTTTCTCAAAACACTTGAGCACAACTTTTGAACTTTTCCCTTGTTGGTGATTAACAGAAATGTCATAACGTTATATTGAGCATAGTTTCCGAATATAACTTTTAATCTAGTTTTCGGTGCCAATTCAATGCGGAACTTCTAAATTAACAACAAATCTACGATTAACAGTGACGGATTTAACGTAGGTCGTGGGTTTGCTTACGTCATCGTTTTCAGGTACGGAAATCCTACGACTCAACGTCTTTTTACGTGCACATTCAATTGTGATGTAACAGTTGTCTGAATAAAGTATACATGGGTCACTGACTGAATATAGAGAACGTAATACTTTATATATATCACATAAATATTACCAACAGTCATTATCGAAGTAGAACATGCTTCGTTTCATTTTGTTAAGTCTTCCTTTCGTTTCCGGTGCAAAATTTCGGCTAGTATTATGTTTTATCCTGTTAATGTATAAAGTTTAGCAGCGGACAACTTTGGGAAGTGAGACAGCTGGTGATATTGGGAATGCTTTTTTTTATAAGCGTTTTAGAACCCGGGAAGAAACGGACGGAAGTTCCCCAGTTCATGAAAGTTTTATTCAGAGATTTAACGCGTTTATGGCGGACATTTGAAAATGGCGAGTTCATAATTTTATTCCTACCCCATCATACAAATTTCGTGAAGATCGGACAACATTGAATAATTAAAAGCTTTAAGCAGAGATATCCTATAAAGAAATGTTTTAATGTATCCTGCCGCAAATGTGTCTGAAAACAGTTCTAGAACTCCTGGAAAAAATGAGCAGCCGTTGTTTAAACATTGAAGTCCCCCCCCCCCCCCGCCATAACTTTGACGTGTATTTGGTGTCGAGAGAGAAATAAAGAGATAATCGATCAAATTCACAAACGAATGCCGGTATTGTGGAACAGTAAGTAAACAATACATATATTCTAGTAACGTTGAATCTTACAACTGTCCACCTCAAGGAGTGTTTAAAACTCGCTGTAAAATTAGCTAGACATGCAGGACTGACTGCTTGTAAAAGTTCTTAGCCTTACCAAAGACCTACTAGCCCTGAGAAAATAACTGCATTTTTAAAAATTATTTTTACATGTATTACTACATGTATCTATCTTCTAATGAAATACGATGGACTTAATTCGTTTCTAGTACATGTACATTATATTTTATTGAAATTTTGATATACGGTAGAATATGCAGTAAAATGTACTAAATTGACAAGGTCTGTCCATTTTATTACAGGTACAATAATGAAGTTGATTCATCTAAATTTCATTTAGCGGAAATTTTATCACGTCCTATCGAGCGTCTTTACCAAGAAATTTATTCGCCCGTGATATTTATGCGTCTCGGGCGGTCAGACGCACGGTTATTTCAAACACTGCAACGGGCTGAAGACTCTGAATGGAAAAAGAACAAGAGAGTGAAGTTGGTCGAAAATTAGAAAAAGTAGCTGACGTTCCAAGTGAATCTGCAATACAAGTTTAAAACAATTATAGTTTTAGACCGCGTTCATGTTTTTGAGGGGTTGTTTGGCTTGGGAAAGAACGCATTTCTATGTGTTCGTGATGGTGTGTGTGTGTGTGTGTGTGTGTGTGTGTGTGTGTGTGTGTGCAATAAAATATGTTCAAATCATATAACCTATCGTATATCGTACATGTATGTACACGCATCTACATTATTTTAACATTTTGGTTTTTTTTGCATTATTTATGATTTACAGTACTCATGTTCTTAGTTTCTATATCTAAAATACAACAACAACAACAACAACAACAAAAAACCCAGTTATTTCTTGATAGGAATAATTTACCATTAAACAATCACGGGTCTATCAAACGAAGTAGACATAGGGAGATCAAGATAAAAACACTTGCTAAAATGATATTTGAATTAGACAGTTTGAAATTTGGCATGCAAGTAGTTAAAACAATAATCTATGCAAAGAGACTGTCAAATTACGAACATCGCACCTTGTTTATGATTTTTAAGGCATTTGATGCGAGTAGATATTTTTTTTATTTGGTTCAGAGTTAGACCCCTTTCTATATTTATGGTATCACAGAGTTCAGGCCCAAAATGGGCTTAGCCTCCTGTGGATCATGTATAAAACTGCATGTATGAATTAAACATTGTATAAAGCAAACAGCAGCTTCCTAGGTTTTACAAAAAAAACTTTAAAAGGTTTTGTATTCTGCATTACATTGCTGATGTACCTGGTCAAACCAAGCATGATATTTGGAATTCTATGATGACAATATATTTTGATGCAAAAGTAGTTATATTCTTCATCACACATGTCTGTAGATATACTCGAATGAAGCATCGATGTAAACTTGACATTCACCTGTGTACAGGTTCAAGATAGATTAGATAACTTCACATGTATAACGGAGGGGTTACCATAAGTATGATTTCTGTAGGTATTCTGATCGATGGTTCACAGAGTCATTGTCTTTGACTCGTTTCAATGACAACATTAGCAATCTCTATCAAGATGCACCTTGAAAAGCACGATATAAACTTCACTTATAGGAAGTTTTGATTAATAAAACATTTTAGATAATGCATTCATTAGTTTATCAATGACAACTATATTCAAACTCAGCAACCTGTTATCAAGTAATTGTAGTTTGTTGCATGTAAGTACAAGGACTAGTACATGTAACTAATATCTTACACCTTGACACATCCAGCTCTACAGACCTTGTTGATGTGTCATTTATTCTGTGTAAAGTAATATTGAATATTCTGTATAATTTTCAATCCATCCATACATATAGAAACTCTCTATTCTCTGACTTCATTTGTGGGAATAACAGATCTCGAAAGATTTGATTTTATTCAAAACAAGGATATTTTCCCGATTTTTAAAATTCTTGGTCATGATATAAATTTTTCAAAATTTGATTATCATTTAAATGTTCTTTTAACATATACTAATCAAAAACACCTCACCTCCATATTTGAGAATCACATGATCAATCTGTACAGCTACAAAAGAAAACTTTAAAAAATCGTCAGCACGTGCATTATTGAATGCTATTTTTGTGTATTGCGACTCTTACGACAAAATGACCAGAATTTTTTTAACACGAATCAGAATGCATATAGTGTGCAAATAAGTGCAGCATATACACGTATGTCTAGTACTGTTTAACTCTTTTTCTCTATTCTAATTTTGTCCACAACAGGCTTTGGTGTTTTGTGGTAAAGAATGCATTTTATATATAAATGAATAAAAAGGAGAGAAAAAGTGAGATACAAGGATTTCAGTGTATTACTAACTTTTAGTTTAAATTACATATGTTTCTTCTGTAGATGGCAAACACATTTATTAATTAACTCCCACATATTATTAGTAGCTGTTTTCCGCCTGCTCCGACAGTGGATAGATTGGGGCTGATCAAGATATAGGGCTCACGGCGGGTGTGACTGGGAATACTTGCTCCTCCTAGGCACCTGATCCCACCTCTGGTATATCCAGGGATCCGTGTTTGTCCAACTCTCTAATTTGTATTGCTGATAGCAGTTATGACTGTTCGTTATATTCACCTTTCATCATGAGCATTATTCAGGGGATGCTATTAATGTCAAAAATGAAACCTAGAGGTCATTGAATTCACAAATAAAAAGTTAATCCATTTCATCCCCTTGTGCAATAGAAGTTATGCTTACCGGTATCAAAATGTTTTTAGGACTAAATCATTGAAAAAAGAATTTTTGAGTAAGATGAATGGGATAAATACCGTTCGTGAATAGAAATACATTTCAATTTTCATTGTTAAATGAAAATCTTTAAAGGCTTAGAAACATGCATGATTACCCAGTTTTGAATTTAGAAAATTTAATTTTTCAGGAGATCAGGGAGCGAATACAAATCATGGTCAGTTCAAGGACAACATCCCCTTCCTCAAGGATACAGTATGCCACCACAGGCGCCTCCTCAGTTCCAGGTTTACCCTCAGTATTCATCCGGGCCACAGATGACACATCCCCATCCACCGGTTAAAGCTGACATGAATTAATAAATACGTACACCTTTCTCATCTTATCCGCCATATTTCTCTCAGGTAGCCTAATTTACTCTACCCGTATATACCCCATATGTGATTGTCACACCTGAGTGATTTGTCTAGGTGGACTCGACCAGTGCACATCTCCGATAGTAATATATAGGGAATGAGAAACAAATAAAATCACATTTTAAAACATTATGCTTTGCTCAAAATTACAAAATATTGGTTGTATACTAATGCAACATTCTGGAACTTTAGATAAGTTAGACAAAAATGAAAAAAAAGAAGCTTTTCTTGCATACTCGCAAAAAAGTGTATGAAAGTATTTGCATTTTCTTATAAAATAAATGCGGATAAATCATTTGCAAATTATATATTGATAGAATGGAATAAGCAAGAGCATAAAATATATTATTTATATCAATTCTTGCAAAATAAAGGTGCATACCATATGCATAATATGCAATGCAGAAGGTATATTCGCCAAAAAAAAAACGTATCAAATACGGGCTTCTATTCAACAGGCATCGGAGATGTGCACTTGCCGAAAATATTAGATTCTCTTTATTCTGATAAATCCACGAAACAAAATGATGAACTCCATTTGTATCTCGTTAGAACATTACAACACGTTGTCATTCCATTATACAGACTGCGACACACTTCACCCGTGCCAAACAGGGTGTCTTCAATCAGGGGAGATGTCAGAGTCGAATATTTTTCCTGTATTGAATGCTTGTCTGGTCGAGGTTTTGCAGTTTATAGAAATCGGGAATCTAATATCTGGTTGGATATATTGCGTGTACAATTCAAAATTTCTCGATGATAATATACAAACTTGGATATACAAATAAGGGAATAATGATCGAAAATATACATCTGTGAAAATGCGTGTATTACATTTGCAATCCATAATAAACAGTTGATTACACAAAGACACATATAAAAGGAAATTTATAAACGAAAATATAGTTTTGTTGTTTCTTTTGGAACCACATAATTATTTACGGTCTCTGTATGTCCATATTCATTGATTGAACAGGAGAGAGAGAGAGAGAGAGAGAGAGAGAGAGAGAGAGCGTACTACTTCGATTTACAATATATCATTTCACAGAAGGAAAGAAAATTGATCAATGATATAAATGTAAGCTTACAAGCATTAAAAATTTCCAGCTATTTAAAAGTTTGTGATTGACAATATATTGGAAGCTTACAGGGGTTGATGCTTTTAATTGAATTCATTACAAATTTAAAAAAATATATTGGTTTGAACTGTGTATGTAGAAAATATTGACTTTGTATGTTAGAATAACAAACAAAAAAAAGTAAATCGTCAAAAAAGTGTGGAAAGCAGACCAACCTTCCTGCCCACCCCAACCCTCTGTATACGTTCCTGAAACAACATATCAATTCGTGTTGAAAGAAAGGTTCATATATACATTTCATTAAATTCCAAAGGAGCTAAAATTTATGTGTTCCACTACTAATTATTTTGTATGCAAGATTCGTTCCCGAATTTAGGATCATGCTTTCAGTCAGGGCAGAAATGAATTCATTTTGAAGTACATCTAGTTTGAATGCAAATGTTGGGTTCCTTCTTTTAATTTTATCAGACTCATTAGAAACCCCTCACTCAAACTGTGCTGCTTTGTTTTTATTGATATCTAAATCGGTATAAATGAATCCGTATATAAATTATATAATGTTTTTTCGTGATCATATAGATATTGATACTAATAATGAAAAAAGAAAATGTTTATACTCTTGCCTTTTGCATATACTACTAATACATTACAGCATATTGATATTGTATCATATCAAATAAAGCCTGAACACGAATTTTACTGATTTATGAATACTAACATCTTATCGAATACATTTGAATTTGAAATTTCTACATACAGCGGTATGGCCATTGCGCCAGATCTACGAAATGAAAATATTTATGAATAAATTACACTCAAGCCTGAAAGTAATCATTATGGCATGTTACAGAAACGTTAAAACGCACAAATACTATAGTCCTGCAATGCATGCATGCGATTTTTCTGAATACATGTATTTATGTATTCGTGAATGAAGTTCCTACGCTTGAAAATATCTTGGTCTTTATGTATTTTGTTTTGTGATTTTGGTTTACCATTCCTTACACTGCGTAAATGAAGGAAAACTTGGTAAAGGGTTCAATTCTACACCATACAATTAGTATACATGCATGTGTTGCAAAGCAAAATGTACGTGTAATAACCAGACAAATATCGTCATTTTTCATGGGGGGGGGGGGGGGAGGGGAGGGGGGGTACAACAGGGGTAACAATTGAAAATTGGATTCTTCAAAAATTCTTGCCATTCAAAATAATAATTAAAAAAGATGAACAAAAACAGCAATAAAATAAAACAAAACACCCAAACAAACCAAGATGTTTTGTCCGATGTTCAAAGTCCTAATGTGGGGGTGAAGGGTTAAAGAGTCTTTTACTTTGACTACCTCAATAATTTCCCCCTACACTTCATTTTCTTCAATCGTTGGGGGTGGGATGGGGTTGTTAGAGTCCTCTACTATGAGTGCCTCATAAAATATCTTCATTTTCTTAATTGGTGGTGGTGTGTGTCTTCTACTATTATATCAGAACTTTCAAGCAGGGGTAAATGGGAGAGGGGTTGTCACTCAATATATCTTTTATTTGCATTACACAATAACAAAAAATGGATATTGTTATTAAATGTGGGTGACAGACTCTCTTGTCCTCTCCCCTTGATGTTTGATAACGCATAACATGATAAACTCGATTATTGCATTTTGCATTAGTACAATTTGCGTCGAGTTCAACGCAGAATGTAATAACGCAAAATGGCATAGATATATAAGATATATTGAGCGCCAAATTAGCATAAAATGAAGTAATTGAAAATAACATTATTTAAAGATATGTTTAATTTTTAATTATTGCGTGCTTTAAATGAATCAAATAAATCTGTATTAGCAATTAATGAGAGCAATATTGAGTTTCTAGTACTGCTCTCTTTTATTGAATTAACGATATAATTTGTTTTAATAAGAGCGCAATAATTACAAGGTCATCGGCTCTCTCTCTCTCTCTCTCTCTCTCTCTCTCTCTCTCTCTCTCTCTCTCTCTCTCTCTCTCTCATCCTATCCCATACACTCGTACAATATTGTATATGCAAATTTATGTACCTAAATGATTTCCTGATTTATAAATCTGCAATACTCTGACCAGTAAATCATATGGTATAAGGATTCATGCACAATACAGGGTAAATATTATACTCTGATACTTCCCCTGATTGAAGATCGGCACGGGCTAAGTGTGTCGCAGTCTGCACAATAGACAGATGTTTACTGTTAGAATACAAATGGAGTTTATCGTTTTGTTTCATGGATTATGCAAATAAAGGGAGTTTTACTACTACTTAGAGTATTTTCGACAAGTGTACACGTACATCTGCGGTCCTTTACAGATATAACGAGTAGGCCCAGGTAAATAGTCGTCCGCATTCGATGCGTTTTCAAGACGAGCATACATGCCATGTTTATAAGTACAATAGTATTTATGTATTTGCCTTTTACTTGAAGTAATTGTGAATGGTATAGATTGTATACCCTTTGCTTATTCCATTTTATCAATAGATAATAGATGAAACATTTCTCCACATTTTTGTATAGTTTTGATTTATTTACTGCAAATGTACGCACGTTCACGTAAAGAAAAGGCATTCTAAATATATTTATCGAAATATATATACATGTATTTAGAATGTTTTACTACTGTACGATATGTTTATTATAATTTTGAGCACTGCGTGGTGTTCCAAAACGTGATTTCATTTCTTCTTGATGTCCTATAAATTAGTATCGGAGATGTACGTCCTACCTGTCGAAGCTACCCGCACAGGTAAATCGAAGACACTGATGTGAAGTGAAGCGTAGCAAAGCTCGTCCCCTTATATACCATGCGACCCCTGATACATATAACAATAGAAATTCTAACTAATATGGCGGATTAGCAGAGAAATATGGCGGACATATAGAATTATACTATATTTATTAATTCATGTCAGCTTTAATGTACAACAGTCCATAAATAACCTGAGCGGACCTCTGTCGTATGATGAGGTCACCAAAGGATAACTGTGATATGTCGGCCATTTGATTTCACGTTGGTTGGTGATATATTGTAATGGTTGTATTAAGATTTTATTGCTTGATTTCTTTATTAACATTTTTTAAAAAAAACACATCGTTACAGAAATTATGGCAATGGTAATGTTGAAGGGCAGTTTTCGTAACAGTTTTGCGATTTTAAACATTTGTGCGATATAATGCAACTATGGTGAACAATTATACCTAATGTTGAAAATTGAGTCATACATTTTATTATCATCATATACCCCGGTAGTAAGTTTCATTCACATGCACTACTTGTAAATCGTATAGAATATGGATGAGTTTGTGTGAATTTTGGAGAGTTATTGAGAGAATTCAACCAAAATTATCATTTCATGTTAACTTTATGTTTGCATTTTTACGTATATTTTATATCATAAGAATATTCACAGTATTGCGTATTTTTTCGCAGAATGTTCAATTTTGAACCATTGTGATTATTGTTTTTATCATTATTATCATCTTTATATTTCCAATGGTTTGACATCTCTACATTTTTAGCGATAGTCATTTCCTCATGAATGCGCTGCAGTTGTGAAAATTGTGTGTTAGAATCTTCATAAACATAGTACGTCTATCATAACAGTTGGGAGTTCTGAATATACCCGAGGGTATAAATCACAACGCTTCACGCCTAACGTGCTTCATGAAGTATTGCGGCGTGCAATTTCGTGGTTCATACCTGTGTGTATTTCCTGAGGATATGATCTTTCTAGTCATAGGACTGTTTGCAATTGATCCTCATTAGATATATAGATAAACATTAAAAAAATGTATTTCAATATGGCTAGGAGTTATTTATGAATTCTATTCAGTCATATTATTCCAGCAATAAATACTTCGTGATATAATGTATGTACATTTGACGTTAATGATTATTTCCACTTTTTAGCTCACCTGAGCTTGAAGCCAAAGTGAGCGTTCCTGATTACATTTTGAGCCGCGTCCGTCTGTTCATCCATCTGTAGGTAAACTTAACATTTCGACTTCTTCTCCAGAGCAACAGGGCTAATTTCAACCAAACTTAGCACAACACATATCACAGGTAAAATTGCAACATATGTTTAACATATGTTAAACATATATTTTCAAACATATGTTAATCATATAAAAGGAGCACTTAAAGGCCAACGTATGTTTTCAAACATATGATTAACATATGTTAACCATATGAATAACATATGTTTGTATTATCTTATGTTAAAGATATAATTTGTTCATATGATATTCACATGTTTTTCTTATTATTGTAACATTAAGTTTGTATCAAACATATGTTTAACATATATCAAACATATGTTTAACATATATCAAACATATGATTAATATATGTTCAACATATGTTTAACTCATATTAAACATATGTTTAACTTGCATGAAACATATAATTAACATGTTTAGGATATGTTAAACAAATTTTCAACATGTTTTGAAACACGATAATCTTGAAGGGACGCACAGCATATATGTTTTCGAATTTTTGTTTAGGATATTTGTTGATAATATACAGTAGATAAATGTTATTATCATATACTTTCAATTTCATCTCTTCTGTTTTCTTTAAAGGTTTGCGGGCATATATCACACGATATATGCCCGGAAACATTCCGGCCCGCAAACAATACGTCACAATCAATACCAAGCAAATTACTACGTCGTTAATTTTCAATTTTTTCGTGTTTTTCATCTTTTACTCAGTTAAACCAATAAAGAAATTGTTAAAAATAAATCATTGTTAGTTTCTAAATGAAATTGAAAGTATATAATAAAAAGGTTATAGACATTGTATGGGAAAATATGACAACCTCGTTTTTTGTCGCGGACGGACCTCGCAAGCTCGGTCCGTGTAGCGCCAAAAAACTCGGTCGTCATATTTTCCCATACAAAGTCTATAACCTATAAGTATTACTCCGTGATAAATAAATATGTATTTTGTTTACATAATTTTCCTGTTGTTGATATACATGCCATCAACGTTTACGTTTAACATCTTTTGGTCATAAATGTGATTTCGAAGTACCTCTCCAGAAAAAAGGAAACAATTCATGTCGGAAGGAATCAGCATTTATTTATTTCTCTGAGTACATAGTTATTATTCGGTTTGCGCTGCACCTGAAATGAAAGGAGGAACAATCAATACTTATTTTAGACACATACAGCTGTACATTTATTCGTAATAATATTATATTAATATTAAGCATGCAAAAATATCACATAAAATATAAATACATTCGTGTGTGTCTACCTGCACAAAATACCAGACAATTTACATATACATGTAAAATCAATTCATTGAAATCCAATTCATTGCCATACCTATTGAAATATTATTTCACTAAATAGAAAGGAAATGTAGTACTTGGTGAACATACAAATTGAATTACCAGCATTATTGTCCGATGCTCTTTTTCTGGCAGTAACTGTTGTAGGGATGATTATATTGCGAGTAACTGTAATCCACATCCCGTAGTAGTGGCTGCTTGATTGCAATGCCCCATGTATCAACTTTCTTGCTGTCTACTTATTTCTGAAAGAAGAAACTAAGATACTTGTTTACATAAATTAATACCCCACTACATCCACTTATGGGGCTTCCCCCAAACAAATATAAACTAATCTAGATACATTTACACCAAATCATTCTATTTTGATTCTCACAATGTTTGACCTTGACATTTAATAATGATGATTTTCATTTCACTACATTTCTTAAACCAATCCTGGGCCCATAAAGCATTTAAATTAAGTAAGAAAACATGACATTTTTTTAAAAGACGGGAAAAAGCCTACAGACTAGGTCTTTGAGGGGGGGGGGGGGGTCCTGGACGTTGGACACACATAAAAAAATGTATGCATTTTGTGTGGTTGCATTGATTAATTCATTTCAAATATAGTATGTATATATATACATATTCTGTTTATCTAATGTAGTAAACGTAAATTTAAACCAGGGTGTTGTTCGGGGAGGGGGGGGGGGTGTTCTAAAATATGTCTAATATCTTGATCTAGTAATTGTTCCTGTGGACTTTTTTCAACAATAAATGAGAATTTTATATGAACTGAACTTGCGTATTGTTGAGAATCTTCCACGACTTTGTCCTGAGGTTCTAGTGATGTTTCGGGTAAACAGCTGTATCTTCACGGCCACGAGCAGCTTCCCCGTTAGTTGTTGCGATTATTGATTGCTATAAAGAATATACTTGTAAATACTAAATTAGCTATGCCCAATATGCAAATGTTTAGGCTGAATATAGAAACTTTCCTGATATTAACAAAACGTTTACAAAAATTACATCGTCGTTTGTGGTTACTCTTCTCCCCTTGTTTAGTACTGATATGTATGCCTACACTGCTTATAACCTGACTTTATATACAAAAACATACTTTTGAATGTAAGCCTATACTTAGCATTAATTTCATTTGTCTACTTACTGTTGGAAATCCTTTCTCATTATCGATTGTCGGCCAAACACGCACGTGCTCTGAATCTTCTTAGTTACATCGATGCTTTAATTGCACGGATTTTATAAACAGCGAGTGTCAAGCGTGTAAATTACGTCGACGGATATAATGACAAAGCTGTTTTGCAAGATTGTCTCCGCGAGCGAGAAACGTAATTCAAAATAAGTTTACGTCATATTTGGTATATTTGTTACAGATTAGGGCCACGTCATACAATAGAACCTACGACTATAAAGTCCAAAGAGTCTCTATACTATAAAACCGGTTTGCTCAGACTGTGTTAAAACCTTGCGATGTATTTATAAAGGTGACGAGATTTTTAAACTCTGTTCTGTGACATTTTTAGTATTAGTTGTAAGTTCTTTTGTAAAACAGGGTATAGGCCCAATGCAGCGATTTTGAGGTGGGGGTGGGTGGGTATTCCAACAAGCAAAAATCTGTATAAAACATATACCCCAACCCCCTTTTTGATCATCCTTTAATCATATGTTAAAAATTTCATATGTTTATCATATGTTAAACATAAAAAGTTTTCACCTTGTGTTAATCATATGTTTGGAGTTTGCAGTACGTTCAAGATATGTTTCAAACATACATTAAACATATGTTCAAAACATATGTTCGCCATATGATGATAAAATCATATGTTAAACATATGTTTAACATATGAATATCCAAACATCTGTGAAACATATGTTGCAATTTTACCTGTGATATGTGTTGTGCTAAGTTTGGTTGAAATTAGCCCTGTTGCTCTGGAGAAGAAGTCGAAATGTTAAGTTTACCTACAGATGGATGAACAGACGGACGCGGCTCAAAATGTAATCAGGAACGCTCACTTCGGTTTCAAGCTCAGGTGAGCTAAAAAGTGGAAATAATCATTAACGTCAAATGTACATACATTATATCACGAAGTATTTATTGCTGGAATAATATGACTGAATAGAATTCATAAATAAGTCCTAGCCATATTGAAATACATTTCATTAATGTTTATCTATATATCTAATGAGGATCAATTGCAAACAGTCCTATGACTAGAAAGATCATATCCTCAGGAAATACACAAAGGTTTGAACCGCGAAATTTCATACCGTGTCCTCAATACTTCATGAAGCACGTTAGGCGTGAAGCGTTGTGATTTATACCCTCGGGTATATTCAGAACTCCCAACTGTTATGATAGACGTACTATGTTTATGAAGATTCTAACACACAATTTTCACAACTGCAGCACATTCATGAGGAAATGACTATCGCTAAAAATGTAGAGATGTCAAACCATTGGAAATATAAAGATGATAATAATGATAAAAACAATAATCACAATGGTTCAAAATTGAACATTCTGCGAAAAAATACTCAATAATGTAAATATTATTATGATATAAAATATACGTAAAAATGTAAACATAAAGTTAACATGAAATGATAATTTTGGTTGAATTCTCTCAATAACTCTCCAAAATTCACACAAGCTCATCCATATTCTATACTATTTACAAATAGTGCATGTGAATGAAACTTACTACCGGGTTATATGATGATAATAAAATGCATGACTCAATTTTCAACATTAGGTATAATTGTTCACCATAATTGTACGAAAGCCGGATAGTCTCATATTTGAAAAAGTAAAAAAAAAATTAACTCGTTATAACGAGTAAGTATCTCGTAATAACGATTTAATATCTCGTTATAACGAGTTAATTATCTCGTTGTAACGAGTTAGTATCTCGTTATAACGAGTTAATCAACTCGTTATAACGAGTTAGTATCCCGTTATAACGAGTTAAGTATCTCGTTATAACGAGATAAGTATCTCGTTATAACGAGTTAGTATCTCGTTATAACGAGTTAGTATCTCGTTATAATGAGTTAAGTATATCGTAATGACAAGTTAGTATCTCGTAATAACGAGTTAAGAGCCATTCTCTGTAACCACTTAAACATTTATATAAGGAGTCCGGCACGCACTGTCACCGATTTTTTTTCAAATTTGGCACATCGACTTAATCTGGCATAAGTAATGTAAAACCATCATAATTTGGTTGCTATGCAACTCTGTTGCCATGGTAACACGTGCATGCCATTCAGGTCACAAAAGAGTCAATTTTCGCATGAAAAATGACATTTTTCATTCAACTATACTGGATTAACCTGTTTGAGTTCTTATTTAATCATTATCAAATGATACTATATAGCATTTTTATTATTTAGTTTGATATTTAGTTAAAGGTTTGAATAATTCAGTTATATTTTCATTCTGTCTGGAAAAGAGGGTTGTTTGATACATTCTGAAAAAGCTAATTTAGAGGCAAATTTGAATGATGGATAAAAATTCCCGCATTCAGCTTGAAATCTATAAATGCTTGTACAACATACATTAGATATAGTACTATCATATAACAATGAGACATGTTTGGGAATCTACCATCTAAGCTGTGTTTCCATGGAAACAAAATGATGCATTTCGTCATGATATGACAGTAGAGATGCATTTTTCAATGTAATTCAAAATACAATTTTCTATGTATTCAAAGTATATAATCTTAATAATCGATTGCTACTGATGTTAGATTTTAAATTTTAACAAGTGTAATATGAGAATTCATGTTGGTTGCCATGGAAACGAAAATTGCTATTTCTTTTCAAATTCGAAATCCATGCTATAAATAAATATTTAGACCAACAAAAAAAAATGAATGCTTTTATAGACAGATTCAACTGAAGTCAATGTTCTAGTTGATAAAATATTAATACTGATAGATAATTCATATTACATTGTTGCTATGGTAACAAAGTATCATAAAACAGGAAACTTGATATTCACATTCTTTTCAAGTAAATCTCATTTTGTTATACATCATGCATGTTCTTCAATCATAAACACTCCTAATTTGTAACAGATAATTAAATCAATGCATAGTTTTTGGGTTTTTTTTTAATTTTTTTTTATTCAAATGTGCATGATTTCTATTTGTGTATTGTACATGTATCACAAATTGCAAATGTATATCTTAATAATTCATCAAAATAACTACCATATCTAGAAAATGCATATTTGAATATTTCAGTTATTTCAAACTATCATGTACATTTTTTCACCTTGCCAATCGAATTAAGTGTGACATTGAAATTGAATCATTGTTCTTAAAAATTGTTCAAGTTAAATAAACTAAATAAGATACATAAAGATTGTAATCTATCATTGATTCATGAGGAATTACCACACCCCCCCCACCCCCTATGTATGTGCAAAAAATGTTATGCCAGTACCATGTATGAAATCTATTAAACTAACATTTTTTAGTACATGACTTGACAATTTACAGTTACTTATGAGGAAATATTTTGACCTTGACTCGTGACCTTGGCATTTGATTAAAAACAATTGAGGGCCTGTTTTCTAGAGTCTGGACGTTCATCATGGTCACTCGTTTAACGTATCTTTTTAAACATAGGTATGTGAATTATATTTCAACTTCATAAGAAGACCTTGCTTGTAACTGTAACATACAAATGATGTTCATATTGAAGTCATTTAGTATGCTGGGAAAGTCAATATCTTTAATATCTGACATCGTTGGAACCCACGGGTTGATTCATTTATTATCATTTAACGTCCCGACGAAGAATTTTTCACTCATATGGAGACGTCACCATTGTCAGTGAGGGTTGCAAACTTTAGGCCTATGCTCGGCGCTTAATTACGGCCTTTGAGCAGTGGGTTCCGATGATGAATATTTCATAATCGTATCCTATTATAAATGGTATACCTTTATTTTAGAATCATATATTACAAAATAGACAAGATAAGCACACACAATCTTTTTCATTTTCTAATTTTGCGCATATATAGTCATCATGGCTAATCGTCTTCTCAATGGCATAGAGGCAACTAAAATATAATGTGATCTGCTGTCCTGATAGAAATTCTTTCCGGTTAAATGAACCACACCCCATCATATCCTTTGAGGCAACATAAGCATCGAACATACACTGATGCTTCTGACTTGGCCCCCACCAAAATGACAATATGACACTTCCTACAAAATCAGTAAATAATATTAATTTTAAGAGAAATACCAAGATGAATATAGGCAAGCATATCAAAATCTTATGTCCCATCTAAAATGTATTACTTGTTCTCCCCATGTCATCTACATCTACTACTACATGTAGCTGTAATATGTATTCCTTAAATTATATGTTTGAATGAAATCTTATTCAAACCCTTTTCTTACGGTAGGCAATAACTTACTTAAATACATGTATTCTTATCTAGATTTAGTTTCATCTAAACTCTAAGGTGATTATATGACCTCAATTAATCAACACATGGGTTAATTATAATATTCAAAACAGTGAGAATTGTTTTGCGGTATTTTATCACTTGAGGACTTATGCAACGTTTCTCAATAATATATATCAATTTTCATGAATGTGCACTCTCTCTCGTTTCTACAAAAAAAATTCTTGGGGTACGTCGTATTACCATGTCTGTTTTAGAGATAGCATACTGGTATTCAATATTTCGATAGTTTCTAATATTGTTGCAATCAAAAGTTATGTATTACATCAGGTTGTATATATAAGGACAGTACAAATATATCTTAGCAAAGAATGGATCAAATCCAGGACCCCTGCATTACAAGATAGGTTATCTAATCGCTAAGCTACCCAGGCCGGTAAAATTTGAATTTATTTCCGAAATCATACGATAGCTTTTTATATCAAGAAGATAGGGGGAAAAATCAATGTCAGAAATGTTGCTTGTGTGTATGTCCTTAATAAATACTTTTGTTTTGTTAGTGGCATGTGTAAAATGAAAACAAAATCAAGCTGAACAAAAAAGAAAAAAAATAGAGTAAATTCCCATGCATAACATGTATAGTCTAAGGTGTATCAGTATTGGTATTTCTACAATATTTCAATTCTGTTTAATTAATTGAATTTATTCATAGAATTGATAATTTTTTTAAAGTATCATCAAAAGTAAAGAATAATTTAAAATATGTGGATGTCTAATAATACTGAATAGTGTCCCCACCTGAATTCACTTCTCAGTTGAGTATCTGTACATGTATTACACCCCCCCCCCCCCCGAACTAATACAAGTAGAACAGATTAGAGATAAAATTCAATGTTATGACCCATTACTTTATTTCACGAAGGAGAGCTTATTCAATGTTTTGGCATGTATCAATGGGGGGGGGGGGGGGGGGAGTATGCAATGGCTTAATCACAACAGGGCGTCTCTTTCTTTTATGTAATATGTATAATAACGAAAGGTCATGCATTTTTTAAATGAATAAATATCTATGATTTTTTTTAATGATTCTATTACTTCATTCTATTATAAAACAAATAATGATAACGATTGTGCATTTATTATCTCAATTTCATCCTAGTCATACGATCCCCTACAGAATAAAGTGTGCTGCATTAGGCCTAAGTAGATCTAAGTACTGTAATGTGTGACGCCACAGTCTACATTTTGACGTCATATCAATACAACTGAAGCAGTGGCGAGTTGAAGGGTGAATATTTAGCACGCACGCACATCATATGTGCCATGCTATTGGCAGATCTAGAGAAATCCATAATTGTACACAATGTCTATGAAAACATTTGACATCAAATGATTGTGATCAAGTTGATTAATTCTAGGCTTGTGAATGGATTTCAAAGTAAATAGAATGATTACCTGTATTACTAGAATGCTGGTACTCGGAGATATGTCTCTCACATCCTCTTCTTTCGTGTGGGTGAGTGGAGAGAATATTTTGAATGCCACATGTCTTCGTCTAAACTTCTGTCAGCATGCAGTAAGACATTATCCCGCCATATTATATGTGTTTCTATGTAATTTTACTGCCTTATCACGTTGAAGAGTTTCAAAGGGGAATAACTCTTGGTTACAGAATGCATTTCCCCCCATAAATCATTCACTTCAAATTGTATGAAATAGGCAGATTCCCAAAAGTTTTAGTTTAGATTTATGAAGAACATAGATTAGTTATTTTAAAAACTTGTGTTACTTTATTTGAGGTGGATGCGAATAAAAGTTATTAAGACATAAAAACCATTGAATTTAAACACAATTTTACAGATTTGTTCAATTATAAAAATCACTTAGGATTGTCCATTATTCATTTTTTTTCTTAAATGACAAATATGGGATCTGTTTTATAATTTAATATGAAAATTAGAATTTTAAGACTATTCATAATCTTTTATATTCAACTTTTGTGCCAAAACTACCAAATTCTAGAAAATGGCCAAACTTGATAAAATTGTACCTGTTTCCATAGCAACCATGATCACTATCTAATTTTTAAATATATTTTCTTGAATATGTTATATAGATGTTTCATTCAGGTGAGTTTCGTAAAAATCGGTGACTATGCGTGCCGAATTTTTTTAAGTGGTTACAGAGAATGGCTCTTAATTATCTCGTTATAACGAGTTAGTATCTCGTTATAACGAAATAATTATCTCGTTATAACGAGTTAGTTATCTCGTTATAACGAGTTAAGTTTCTCGTTATAACGAGTTAAGTATCTCGTTATAACGAATTAGTATTTATGAAGGGCCTGTACTTTCCAAAATTTCGACAAACTAATTAGAAATTATTTGAATTGCATATGATTATTTCATAATGACTATTGTGCAAGATTTTATTTGTCGTAAAGATGACAAGAAAATGTTAGTTATTGCTTCAAACAAATTAACATGTGATGATTCATTTTTTTTTCTACTCAACAAAAATACCTACTTTCCCTTGTCAAGAATAAATGTAAATTGTGTCGTTTTGATAACAAGTCGAGTAAATACAACGATGCTTTGGCAAAATGTTTGAGCTAATTTCATATTTGAGCAAAAATCAGCCAGCCTAGATGCTGATGATTCTTTTGAGAATATAGATATATTTATAAATATTATGCAAGCTTGTTAGTACAAGGACTAAAGTCCCCTTCCCCCTTTTTAACAGCGTTGATTTACCGTTATTTTCTACATTAAAAACTTTCTTTGCAATCCAAAGTAAGATAGTTTGGGTTATTCTCCCTTTTATTTCCTTTTTTCAAAGTACATGTATATCGAGTGTTAAGGATGTAGGCTTGAACAAGTAGATGTAAAGAACATTGACGTTCACACAGCCGTGAACCCTATATCTGTAAGAGATACAAGACTCCGATGGTCTATCACGTCAGATACGGGACTGGTACGATCCGCGTAGCGGCGAGTGATCAGTCCTGTATCTGACATAATAGACCATCGGAGTCTTGTATCTTACTTAAAATATTGTTCTGTCTAAAACAGTACTTCACATAATATTAGCCTGCTCTTAATAATACTGGACTATGTTTAGTATAGTATGAAAATTAAAGTACTGTCAAGACAAAGAACTAACGTCACAACAATGTTTTAATGATCAGGTAAACAAGTAATTCGTGGTTGAAATTACTCTGTAAAGAACGTCCTACCAATTGATATAATGAATTGAACTCATGTAGAAAAGGACGAATACTCACTAACCCCCGCCCCCACCCCCTCTGATTACAATATTGTGGGTGTGCTTTCACTTGCGCCCACCCCATCCCGGATTTTAAAGTTTGGATTTTCATTCTTTTTTATTTGATTTTGCTTGTCAAGAATTACATGTATAGACAATTGTGACGTCAACTTCTCAGAAGATTATCCCTACCACTTCTCTCACTTTGAAAACAGTTCTACGTGCTTGAATTATCAATCCACCAATAAATAATACAATCATTCATGGGTCAAATACTGTCTGGTGTGTTTCATACCAATTGTTAGGTTATTCTTGACGCACGGATTCTGACTACGGATTACTCCATTTACCTGATCAAGATATAGTGCTCTTGGTGGATGTGACCGGTCGGCAGGGGGTGCTTACTCCTCCTAGGCACCTGATTCCAACTCTGGTATATGCAGGGGTCCGTGTTTGCCCATTTTTAAAATTTGTATTCCTTATAGGAGTTATTAGATTGATCACTGTTCGTTATCTTCACCTTTTCATGAAGATAGAGCAGGTAGCAGGACATATCTGTCTTGCAAAGAAAATTAATACCACATGTACTTTAAATTCATGCTTTTAATAGACCCAAGCCAACAGCAGATTGGATTTATTTTTGTTATATCACCATAAAAAGGTATAACCGATAAGTAATATATTTACTTACAAACATCGGTAAATTAATATACAGGGTACTGTGGTGATTTACTTTAACAGCATACACGCATTTTTACCAACATTTACATAGTTGATATGTGTTTTTTACTCTGAAAAATCTAGATTAAGAACACATTTTCAGATTCTCTTAATGGTTCTTTTTTATTTCTTTAAGTACATGTAATTGTATTATTGCAACGACTTGTTTAAAAACTAATCTTAGATTTCAGGAACAATCTTGAGAAGGACCTACAAATTTTCCATAATATATCTTGTTATTGCAAATTTATTATCTCGTTATAACGAGATAATTATCTCGTTATAACGAGATACTAACTCGCTATAGCGAGTTGATTATCTTGTTATAACGAGATAATTAACTCGTTATAACGATATATTAACTCGTTATAACGAGATAATTAACTTGTTATAACGAGATGATTAACTCGTTATAACGAGATAATTAAGTCGTTATAACGAGGTACTAACTCGTTATAACGATATAATTAAGTAGTTATAACGACATAGTTATCTCGTTATAACGAGATAATTAACTCGTTATAACGAGATAACTAACTCGTTATAATGAGATAGCTAACTCGTTATAACGAGATACTAACTCGTTATAACGAGATAATTAACTCGTTATAGCGAGATACTAACTCGTTATAATGAGTTAGATTTTTTTTTACTTTTCAAAAATGAGCCTATCCGGCTTTCGTATAATTGCATTATATCGCACAAATGTTTAAAATCGCAAAACTGCTACGAAAACTGCCCTTCAACATTACCATTGCCATAATTTCTGTAATGATGTTTTTTTAAAAAAAAAATGTTAATAAAGAAATCAAGCAATAAAATCTTAACACAACCATTACAATATATCACCAATCAACGTGAAATCAAATGGCCGACATATCACAGTTATCCTTTGGTGACCTCATCATACGACAGAGGTCCGCTCATGTTATTTATGGGCTGTTGTAGATTAACCGGTGGATGGGGAGGTATCATCTGTGGCCCGGATAAATACTGAGGGTAAACCTGGAACTGAGGGGGCGCCTGTGGTGGCATATTGTATCCTTGAAGAAGGGGAGGTTGTCCTTGAACTGACCATGATTTGTATTCGCTCCCTGATCTCCTGAAAAATTAAAATTTCTAAATTCAAAACTGGGTAAACATACATGTTTCTAAGCCTTTAAAGATTTGTATTTAACAATGAAAATTGAAATGTATTTCTATTCACGAACGGTATTTATCCCATTCATCTTACTCAAAAATTCTTTTTTCAATGATCTAGTCCTAAAAACATTTTGATACCGGTAAGCATAACTTCTATTGCACAAGGGGATGAAATGGATTAACTTTTTATTTGTGAATTCAATGACCTCTAGGTTTCATTTTTGACATTAATAGCATCCCCTGAATAATGCTCGTGATGAAAGGTGAATATAACGAACAGTCATAACTGCTATCAGCAATACAAATTAGAGAGTTGGACAAACACGGATCCCTGGATATACCAGAGGTGGGATCAGGTGCCTAGGAGGAGCAAGTATTCCCAGTCACACCCGCCATGAGCCCTATATCTTGATCAGCCCCAATCTATCCACTGTCGGAGCAGGCGGAAAACAGCTACTAATAACATGTGGGAGTTAATTAATAAATGTGTTTGCCATCTACAGAAGAAACATATGTAATTTAAACTAAAAGTTAGTAATACACTGAAATCCTTGTATCTCACTTTTTCTCTCCTTTTTATTCATTTATATATAATTATGTAATGTTCTTTCCTGTGTTCTTTGTTCTCACATTTTCATATCTGTAAATATGTTATGATTCATCAATAAATGTGTACTTTTAATATAATCTCTGGAAGGAGGAATAAAATATGCAATGAAAGAATGAAGAGTTCAGTGATCATAATCAAAATTTGTAAGTTTTGCCAAGAAAAAGAAAGGTGTGCAACTCGAGAGACAATAAGTGACCTTGGTGTGACCTTGGTGATAATGGTGATGTATATTAACACTGGGGTGCTGATTTTGTCGGTAAGCAACCATCGCTCCCCGGTTTTGCATCTCATTTAGTTTTCTTCTGCGTATGCACATCACTATACAAACGATGAAAACTATGAATCCTATGGAAAGGACAACACCGACTATCGCTGCTACTGGAGAACTTGTTAAAGACATGAAAATGGGACTTAGAAAGTTAAAATAGTTAGTTATTGTATATATTATATTTACAAATCATAATATCTTTCAATTTAAGCTTAGAGTTTAGTTTTTCACTTCAAGCGGCACCTATAACCACTCAACAGCTGCAATAGAGAAAAATGCATTCTTTACCACAAAACACCAATGCCTGTTGTGGAAAATATTAGAATAAAGAAAAAGAGTTAAACAGTACTAGACATACGTGTATATGCTACACTTATTTGCACACTATATGCATTCTGATTCGTGTTAAAAAAATTCTGGTCATTTTGTCGTAAGAGTCACAATACACAAAATTAGAATTCACTAATTCACGTGTTGACGATTTTTTTTTTTTAGTTTTCTTTTGTAGCTGTAGATATTGATCATGTGATTCTCAAATATGGAGGTGAAGTGTTTTGACTAGTTTATGTTAAAAGAACATTTAAATGATAATCAAATTTTGAAAAATTTATATCATGACCAAGAGTTTTAAAAACTCGCCATTTTCAAATGTCCGCCATAAACACGTTAAATCTCTGAATAAAACTTTCATGAACTGGGGAACTTCCGTCCGATTTCTTCCCGGGTTCTAAAAACGCTTATAAAAGCATTCCCAATATCACCAGCTGTCTCACTTCCCAAAGTTGTCCGCTGCTAAACTTTATACATTAACAGGATAAAACATAATACTAGCCGAAATTTTGCACCGAAAACGAAAGGAAGACTTAACAAAATGAAACGAAGCATGTTCTACTTCGATAATGACTGTTGGTAATATTTATGTGATATATGTAAAGTATTACGTTCTTTATATTCAGTCAATGACCCATGTATACTTTATTCAGACAACTGTTACGTCACAATTGAATGTACACGTAAAAAGACGTTGAGTCGTAGGATTTCCGTACCTGAAAACGATGACGTAAGCAAACCCACGACCTACGTTAAACCCGTCACTGTTAATCGTAGATTTGTTGTTAATTTAGAAGTTCCGCATTGAATTGGCACCGAAAACTAGATTAAAAGTTATATTCGGAAACTATTCTCAATATAACGGTATGACATTTCTGTTAATCACCAACAAGGGAAAAGTTCAAAAGTTGTACTCAAGTGTTTTAAGAAAATTAGAAATGTGTCTAATTTCATTTCGAATGACTAGGACACTTGCAGGAAAAGGGATTGGAGTTCTTAAGATTTAATGATTTGTACAATAATAAATACATTGTACCAAAAACCTTACTTTCCTTCGCCAAAAAGAGACTCGCATGGTGGCAGATGTTTGGGGAAATGTAGCACCGTAAATAGCTACTTAGAAGACAAAAGGCAATGTATAGGTTTATAAGGTGAAAACTAACAGCAGCAATTTCATAAATCCTACAAGGAATTCAAAAGAAGAGTTGGGCAAACACGGAAACTTTATTTGAAACTCATGTACCATCAACTTATTTGTCATCTTATGTTACATATGAATATGTTGGATTGTAATAACAATTTTAGAAAGATCACATCGAGATAGTTACATGTACTCAATTACTCCAATGTATAATCAGATGTATCATTAAACAACAAGAAAAGGACAAATTCAAAATGCTTTTTCTCTCATAGTTTTGTTTTATTGATCGTCAAAACACTCTTGGATTAGAACACCAGAAAACATATTATACACTTTACGGTCATGGAGCATTCTTGGTTTGTTGTTAGCGTTCCTAACCCATATTTTGTCACCTTTCTTTAATACCAGCTGCAATGTCTGACCGGAGTGTGGGTGAGTTTTGGCTGCAGCAAACAACGTAGACAATACAGCTTTGTTTTTCATGATATCTAGATGAACGTAGTTAGCTGGATGACTCAGTAAGCTACAGGAGATGGTGTAGATGCCGTTATAGGGGACGGTGAAAACCCCAGTTTTCGGTTGATAGGCTCCTCCCAAATTTGTCAACACGTGATCATACTTTACAACAGCCATAGAAGCTACTGTTATGTCTTTGGACACCAGGGCTGTGAAGGCAACATTTCCATTTCCTGTACTATCTGTTAAAACATAATTTATACATCAATACATTGTACATTTTTGTGAATTTATGTTTTCAAATATTTTATGTTTTCGAGAAAATTTGACAACAGCTTTTGATGGGTGACAGTTTTCAATGTTACCCACAACAACGACATGCATTATTTATTTGATAACAGACCTAAACAAAACATAAAATGCCAAGTATTCAAACCATAGGTCCTGTTTGTAATGTTTCCAGTAGAAAAGGTAAAGGTTTATTGATTTGTATATATCACAATTTCTTAATTTAGACTTTTTTTTTTTTTTTTTACTTTTCTCTCGTTTTTTATGAAATAATTTCGTTTTCCTTTGTATTTTTTTTCAATTTTGCGTATGAGAATAATTTTGTCAAATGTCGGAAGGATCATATTGCAGTATTTTACATGAAATCATTACGAATGTCGTGATTATATTATGATATGCAATTTTCTTTATACTAGTATTCCCTGCACTACAAGTTCTGTATGTAAAGTTTTCTTTTAATTTCTTCATATTTCCATTGTAGTGATATCATTGTGAAATTACTTACTGCAACCAAATGCGAATCCCAGTAAACCACAGAAAACAATGTATTTCATCATGTCTTCTTCTGAAAAGTATATTTCAATTCAGTCAGACTTTATACATAGCCACAGCCCAAAAGTTAAAAGTGTTCAATTTGTTCTCTCTCTCTCTCTCTCTCTCTCTCTGTGTGTGTGTGTGTGTGTGTCTGTGTCTGTGTGTGTGTGTGTGTCTTTGGTTTAATGATAAAAGAATATCGGTCAGTCGACGTCAATGGAATGAGGTATAGTTCTGCTAAATTCGTGATTATGAACAAAATTATATACCATTTTCCAAACGATGGTAAGTCCGTAATTATGAACATAATTGTATATCATATTCCAAACGAGAAAAACATTTGAACGAGTATATATGCTTTTAATTTAAATAGAATTGCAACCATTAAACTTGATTCTATTTTCCCCCGCAAAATACTATTCCTATCGCAAAACGTCATATTTTGAAATTCCTTCCTTCAGATAACTTCGACAGCTAGCGTGAAAGTTTAATTCTACATTTGAACAATTGTTTGGATTCCTAATGATAATGAATACCCCAAATTATCCCCACGGATCCCCTAAATCTAACAAACTTGAATTTGAACTGCATGTATCTTAATATGCTTGTATACTGATACGAAAAGGTGAAGTTAACGAATGGTGATCAGTCTCAAAACTCCAATAAAGAATACTGTCATGGGTCAAAACAAACCGTTTTGATAGCACAGCATAATCTACTAACAAAGACAATCAAACAATTAATTATATTTATTTACAATCATTAATTGAAAGAAATTCGCAACAATAGCAAAATACTAAGTAACAGTAGTTGAACAATAAATATCAAAATCCGTGCCGAAGTGAATCTACACATTCATTCCAAAATCATAGTTCCCAGTTATGAAAATAACCCAAAATTGCCTAAAGTACTTGTCTATTCAGAGCTTTTTCATCATGAAAATTCACTGTGTATTTTTCATAAAACTTAATTTTCTAGTAAAAGGACAATCATGCAACCATTGCGTCATCTTTTTACTAAAGAAGTAAACATCGAGCTCTAGAATAATTTAGGTCACAGGTGTCAATTGAGTGCAAGCAGTACACAAGAAGTAAACATCGAGCTCTAGAACATACTAGGTCACCAGTGTTAATTGAATGCAAGTAGTATACAACAATGCAAAATTGAGAGTTGGACAAACACGGACCCCTGGGGATACTAGATGTGGGATCATGTGCCTAGGAGGAGTGAACATCCCCTGTTGATCGCTTGCTCCCGTCTTAAGCCCTATATCTTGATTAGATTAGCGGAACAATCCACAGTAAAAAGAAACAATGTGTAAAGAGAACGGCCTAAGAATTGGAATGAACCACGTAAGACTAATGGTGAGATTCTGTTCTTGAGATTAATATTTAAAAAAATATTTCCCTATGTTTCCCGTGTAAAACCTTTATCCCATATGATGGCCCCACCTCGCCCCTGGACAATGATTTGAACAAACTTGAAGCTACACTATGCAAAGAAGCTTTTATGTAAATTGTAATTTTTTTGGCACAGACGTTCTTAAGAAGATGGTTTTTAAATGGCACATCTATTTTGGATTTTCTGCTCCTTAAAGGGGATATGGTCCATCATTTGAAGAAATGTGATTCCCTTTACTCAGAGATAAGTTGTATTAAGTATTATTAAATGGCGCAGTAGATCTGGCGAAGACGAAAATGTGAAAAGATATACATTATCAGAACAACAGTAAAATATAAGTAATCATATGAACTTATCAGTACCAACAGGGCATTCACAACAATTATCAGTAAATATGACGCTCTCAGTACTTTTCCATCCAGTAGTGCTAGCTCATTAATAAGTATAATGATAGATTTTTCAGTAGATTTTGATATCCATTACCGACGTATAGAACGTATAACTTTCATACCCAGGAGCCAACATTAACAAAACATTTATCAGAAATATTTCTACGTCAAGTGCATTAAATATTGTATCGGGATTATTGTTCTTTCTTATGATAAGGTCCATTTACAGTCATACTTACCACGAGAGCTTCTCAGTCCTGTGAACTTAGGTTCCGAATACCCACGTATATATACATGTATACCATCCCGTATTTACATCTGGTGCGAAACTACAGATATATTACCGTGACTTTATTTTATCTATGTGACCCCCGTAAATACACATATGCAATAAAAAAACAAACAATTATCAATAATAAAAGAGCAATCAAACTACATCGTAAAATTATCATTTCCTGTTAAAGTTCAGGATACCCAATTTTATTAATCATCTTGTTTAACCATCTGGTACGAAACTACCAAGGCATCATCGATACTGGAATTTATCTAGGCGACTTCAGTGTCAGTCAGAAACTGACCACTAGGAACAGTATTTCCATATTGTTTCAATTATAAGCTAGACAATTTCGATTATCTTACAAATTCTCATGATGATAAGGAATAGATATAACCTCTACATACGTTCACTGAAAATTTTGTGATCCATATTATTCTCGTTAAACTAGACACTCTTCTGTCTCAGCAAATCTCCAACGAGCAGAGAGTCTGGTAAAGACACCGATAATAACTGTTACCACTAGGGAGTGTTAATTTTGTTTCGGTTTGATTCTCTCTGACATAAACAGTCAGTTTGATGCTAATTAGCTGATCCTTCATTAGTGATAATAATGGCAAAATCATTACTAAATTATCAATAGAAACAAATTGCCGTCTTTGTCAGCTGGAAATTGTACTTTCACTTTTGCCTCCTTAATAAGTTTGATAAAACGGTTTTACCATATCCCGTGCGTAGAACAGCAAATATAATATGGATCACAAAATTTTCAGTGAACGTATGTAGAGATTATATCTATTCCTTTGCTGATTTTCTCAATTTTTTTTTTTACATACGTGTTACCTTTAGAGCTTTCTTCGCTCGGTATAATAGGAAAAAGGGCACGCGGCTATCTCTATCTAAGGACTGTAAAGGTTGTGTGGGGTTTACTTTCTTTTAGTATAATTTAAAAGTTTGGATGCAATAGTAGAAACGTATTTGAAGAAGATACACAATGTAGACTTGAACTTGGAATGATTAGGAATGTTTTCTTATGTTTGTTGGCAAATGTCAGATCAAACAATCAACCGTGTGATTCGTAAGAATTTTAATTTGCCAACGAAAAGAACTAGAATTTTGCCCGAATTTGTTTGGCATCTTCATATACTCTGAAACATTCAAACGATAAGAGTATAGTTTTGTGCGGATATGATGAAGCTAAGTTGTTTCTTGACATAAGGTAAATCTGATACAAATTAAGAATCATATTCATTTTGTTATTTGTATGACCAATATTCATAACTACAATAATGTCTTGGTATATTGTGGGGAAAAAATCCTTCATATTCACGTTATCATCATGAGAATTTGTAAGATTTCCGAAATTGTCTAGCTTATAATTGAAACAATATGGAAATACTGTTCCTAGTGGTCAGTTTCTGACTGACACTGAAGTCGCCTAGATAAATTCCAGTATCGATGATGCCTTGGTAGTTTCGTACCAGATGGTTAAACAAGATGATTAATAAAATTGGGTATCCTGAACTTTAACAGGAAGTGATAATTTGATGGTGTAGCTTGATTGCTCTTTTATTATTGATAATTGTTTGTTTTTATTGCATATGTGTATTTACGGGGGTCACATAGATAAAATAAAGTCACGGTAATATATCTGTAGTTTCGCACCAGATGTAGATACGGGATGGTATACATGTATATATACGTGGGTATTCGGAACCTTACTTTACAAGACTGAGAAGCTCTCGTGGTAAGTATGACTGTAAATGGACCTTAACAAAGAAAGAACAATAATCCCGATACAATATTTAATGCACTTGACGTAGAAATATTTCTGATAAATGTTTTGTTAATGTTGGCTCCTGGGTATGAAAGTTATACGTTCTATACGTCGGTAGTGGATATCAAAATCTACTGAAAAATCTATCATTATACTTATTAATGAGCTAGCACTACTGGATGAAAAAGTACTGAGAGCGTCATATTTACTGATAATTACTGTGAATGCCCTGTTGGTACTGATAAGTTCATATGATTACTTATATTTTACTGTTGTTCTGATAATGTATATCTTTTCACATTTTCGTCTTCGCCAGATCTACTGCGCCATTTAATAATACTTAATACAACTTATCTCTGAGTAAAGGGAATCACATTTCTTCAAATGATGGACCATATCCCCTTTAAGGAGCAGAAAATCCAAAATAGATGTGCCATTTAAAAACCATCTTCTTAAGAACGTCTGTGCCAAAAAAATTACAATTTACATAAAAGCTTCTTTGCATAGTGTAGCTTCAAGTTTGTTCAAATCATTGTCTACGGGCGAGGTGGGGCCATCATATGGGATAAAAGTTTTACACGGGAAACATTTTTTAAATATTAATCTCAAGAACAGAATCTCACCATTAGTCTTACGTGGTTCATTCCAATTCTTAGGCCGTTCTCTTTACACATTGTTTCTCTTTACTGCGGATTGTTCCGCTAATCTAATCAAGATATAGGGCTTAAGACGGGAGCAAGCAATCAACAGGGGATGTTTACTCCTCCTAGGCACCTGATCCCACATCTAGTATCCCCAGGGGTCCGTGTTTGTCCAACTCTCAATTTTGCATTGTTGTATACTACTTGCATTCAATTAACACTGGTGACCTAGATTGTTCTAGAGCTCGATGTTTACTTCTTGTGTACTGCCTGCACTCAATTGACACCTGAGACCTAGATTATTCTAGAGTTCGATGTTTACTTCTTTAGTAAAAAGATGACGTAATGGTTGCTTGATTGTCCTTTTACTAGAAAATTAAGTTTTATGAAAAATACACAGTGAATTTTCATGATGAAAAAGCTCTGAATAGACAACTACTTTAGGCAATTTTGGATTATTTTCATAACTGGGAACTATGATTTTGGAATGTGTAGATTCACTTCGGCACAGATTTTGATATTTATTGTTCAACTACTGTAACTTAGTATTTTGCTATTGTTACAAATTTCTTTCAATTATTGATTGTAAATAAATATAATTAATTGTTTGATTGTCTTTGTTAGTAGATTATGCTGTGCTATCAAAACGGTTTGTTTTGACCCATAACAGTATTCTTTATTGGAGTTTTGAGACTGATCACCATTCGTTAACTTCACCTTTTCGTATCAGTATACAAGCATATTAAGATACATGCAGTTCAAATTCAAGTTTGTTAGATTGAGGGGATCCGTGGGGATAATTTGGGGTATTCATTATCATTAAGAATCCAAAAAATTGTTCAAATGTAGAATTAAACTTTCACGCTAGCTGTCGAAGTTATCTGAAGGAAGGAATTTCAAAATATGACGTTTAGAGATAGGAATAGCATTTTGCGGGGGGAAATAGCATCAAGTTTAATGATTGCAATTAAAAGCATATATACTCGTTCAAATGTTTTCTCGTTTGGAATATGATATACAATTTTGTTCATATTTACGGATTTAGCATCCTTTGGAAAATGGTATATAATTTTGTTCATAATCACGGATTTAGCAGAACTATACCTCATTCCATTGACGTCGACTGACCGATATTCTTTTATCATTAAACCACACACACACACACACACACACACACACACACACACACACACACACAGAGAGAGAGAGAGAGAGAGAGAGAGAGAGAGAGAGAGAGAGAGAACAAATTGAACACTTTTAACTTTTGGGCTGTGGCTATGTATAAAGTCTGACTGAATTGAAATATACTTTTCAGAAGAAGACATGATGAAATACATTGTTTTCTGTGGTTTACTGGGATTCGCATTTGGTTGCAGTAAGTAATTTCACAATGATATCACTACAATGGAAATATGAAGAAATTAAAAGAAAACTTTACATACAGAACTTGTAGTGCAGGGAATATAAAGAAAATTGCATATCATAATATAATCACGACATTCGTAATGATTTCATGTAAAATACTGGAATATGATCCTTCCGACATCTGATAACATTATTCTCATACGCAAAATTGAAAAAAAAAATACAAAGCAAAACGCAATTATTTCATCAAAAACGAGAGAAAAGTAAAAAAAAAATCTAAATTAAGAAATTGTGATATATACAAATCAATAAAACCTGACCTTTTCTACAGGAAACATTACAAACAGGACCTATGGTTTGAATACTTGGCATTTTATGTTTTGTTTAGGTCTGTTATCAAATAAATAATGCATGTCGTTGTTGTGGGTAACATTGAAAATTGTCACCCATCAAAAGCTGTTGTCAAATTTTCTCGAAAAGATAAAATATTTGAAAACATAAATTCACAAAAATATACGATGTATTGATGTATAAATTATGTTTTAACAGATAGTACAGGAAATGGAAATGTTGCCTTCACAGCCCTGGTGTCCAAAGACATAACAGTAGCTTCTATGGCTGTTGTAAAGTATGATCACGTGTTGACAAATTTGGGAGGAGCCTATCAACCGAAAACTGGGGTTTTCACCGTCCCCTATAACGGCATCTACACCATCTCCTGTAGCTTACTGAGTCATCCAGCTAACTACGTTCATCTAGATATCATGAAAAACAAAGCTGTATTGTCTACGTTGTTTGCTGCAGCCAAAACTCACCCACACTCCGGTCAGACATTGCAGCTGGTATTAAAGAAAGGTGACAAAATATGGGTTAGGAACGCTAACAACAAACCAAGAATGCTCCATGACCGTAAAGTGTATAATATGTTTTCTGGTGTTCTAATCCAAGAGTGTTTTGACGATCAATAAAACAAAACTATGAGAGAAAAAGCATTTTGAATTTGTCCTTTTCTTGTTGTTTAATGATACATCTGATTATACATTGGAGTAATTGAGTACATGTAACTATCTCGATGTGATCTTTCTAAAATTGTTATTATAATCCAACATATTCATATGTAACATAAGATGACAAATAAGTTGATGTTACAGGAGTTTCAAATAAAGTTTCCGTGTTTGCCCAACTCTTCTTTTGAATTCCTTGTAGGATTTATGAAATTGCTGCTGTTAGTTTTCACCTTATAAACCTATACATTGCCTGTTGTCCTGTAATTACCTATTTACGGTGCTACATTTTCCCAAACATCTGCCCCCATGCGAGTCTCTCTTTGGCGAAGGAAAGTAAGGTTTTTGGTACAATGTATTTATTATTGTAAAAATCATTAAATCTTAAGAGCTCCAATCCCTTTTCCTGCAAGTGCCCTAGTCATTCGAAATGAAATTAGACACATTTCTGATTTTCTCAAAACACTTGAGCACAACTTTTGAACTTTTCCCTTGTTGGTGATTAACAGAAACGTCATAACGTTATATTGAGAATAGTTTCCGAATATAACTTTTAATCTAGTTTTCGGTGCCAATTCAATGCGGAACTTCTAAATTAGCAACAAATCTACGATTAACAGTGACGGATTTAACGTAGGTCGTGGGTTTGCTTACGTCATCGTTTTCAGGTACGGAAATCCTACGACTCAACGTCTTTTTACGTGCACATTCAATTGTGACGTAACAGTTGTCTGAATAAAGTATACATGGGTCACTGACTGAATATAAAGAACGTAATACTTTATATATATCACATAAATATTACCAACAGTCATTATCGAAGTAGAACATGCTTCGTTTCATTTTGTTAAGTCTTCCTTTCGTTTCCGGTGCAAAATTTCGGCTAGTATTATGTTTTATCCTGTTAATGTATAAAGTTTAGCAGCGGACAACTTTGGGAAGTGAGACAGCTGGTGATATTGGGAATGCTTTTTTTATAAGCGTTTTTAGAACCCGGGAAGAAACGGACGGAAGTTCCCCAGTTCATGAAAGTTTTATTCAGAGATTTAACGCGTTTATGGCGGACATTTGAAAATGGCGAGTTCATAATTTTATTCCTACCCCATCATACAAATTTCGTGAAGATCGGACAACATTGAATAATTAAAAGCTTTAAGCAGAGATATCCTATAAAGAAATGTTTTAATGTATCCTGCTGCAAATGTCTCTGAAAACAGTTCTAGAACCCCTGGAAAAAATGAGTAGGCGTTGCTTAAACATTGAAACCCCCCCTCCCCCCCCCCCCCGCCATAACTTTGACGTGTATTTGGTGTCGAGAGAGAAATAAAGAGATAATCGATCAAATTCACAAACGAATGCCGGTATTGGGGAACAGCAAGTAAACAATACATATATTCTAGTAAAGTTGAACCTTACAACTGTCCACCTCAAGGAGTGTTTAAAACTCGCTGTAAAATTAGCTAGACATGCAGGACTGACTGCTTGTAAAAGTTCTTAGCCTTACCAAAGACCTACTAGCCCTGAGAAAATAACTGCATTTTTAAAAATTATTTTTACATGTATTACTACATGTATCTATCTTCTAATGAAATACGATGGACTTAATTCGTTTCTAGTACATGTACATTATATTTTATTGAAATTTTGATATACGGTAGAATATTAGAAAAAGTAGCTGACGTTCCAAGTGAATCTGCAATACAAGTTTAAAACAATTATAGTTTTAGACCGCGTTCATGTTTTTGAGGGGTTGTTTGGCTTGGGAAAGAACGCATTTCTATGTGTTCGTGATGGTGTGTGTGTGTGTGTGTGTGTGTGTGTGTGTGTGTGTGTGTGTGCAATAAAATTGTTCAAATCATATAACCTATCGTATATCGTACATGTATATACACGCATCTACATTATTTTAACATTTTGGTTTTTTTTGCATTATTTATGATTTACAGTACTCATGTTCTTAGTTTCTATATCTAAAATACAACAACAACAACAAAAAACCCTGTTATTTCTTGATAGGAATAATTTACCATTAAACAATCACGGGTCTATCAAACGAAGTAGACATAGGGAGATCAAGATAAAAACACTTGCTAAAATGATATTTGAATTAGACAGTTTGAAATTTGGCATGCAAGTAGTTAAAACAATAATCTATGCAAAGAGACTGACAAATTACGAACATCGCACCTTGTTTATGAGTTTTAAGGCATTTGATGCGAGTAGGTATTTTTTTTTATTTGGTTCAGAGTTAGACCCCTTTCTATATTTATGGTATTACAGAGTTCAGGCCCAAAATGGGCTTAGCCTCCTGTGGATCATGTATAAAACTGCATGTATGAATTAAACATTGTATAAAGCAAACAGCAGCTTCCTAGGTTTTACAAAAAAAACTTTAAAAGGTTTTGTATTCTGCATTACATTGCTGATGTACCTGGTCAAACCAAGCATGATATTTGGAATTCTATGATGACAATATATTTTGATGCAAAAGTAGTTATATTCTTCATCATACATGTCTGTAGATATACTCGAATGAAGCATCGATGTAAACTTGACATTCACCTGTGTACAGGTTCAAGATAGATTAGATAACTTCACATGTATAACGGAGGGGTTACCATAAGTATGATTTCTGTAGGTATTCTGATCGATGGTTCACAGAGTCATTGTCTTTGGCTCGTTTCAATGACAACATTAGCAATCTCAATCAAGATGCGCCTTGAAAAGCACGATATAATCTTCACTTATAGGAAGTTTTGATTAATAAAACATTATAGATAATGCATTCATTAGTTTATCAATGACAACTATATTCAAACTCAGCAACCTGTTATCAAGTAATTGTAGTTTGTTGCATGTAAGTACAAGGACTAGTACATGTAACTAATATCTTACACCTTGACACATCCAGCTAATGGTTAACTACCTCTACAGACCTTGTTGATGTCTCATTTATTCTGTGTAAAGTAATATTGAATATTCTGTATAATTTTCAATCCATCCATACATATACAAACTCTCTATTCTCTGACTTCATTTGTGGGAATAACAGATCTCGAAAGATTTGATTTTATTCAAAACAAGGATATTTTCCCGATTTTTAAAACTCTTGGTCATGGTATAAATTTTTCAAAATTTGATTATCATTTAAATGTTCTTTTAACATATACTAATCAAAAACACCTCACCTCCATATTTGAGAATCACATGATCAATCTGTACAGCTACAAAAGAAAACTTTAAAAAATCGTCAGCACGTACATTATTGAATGCTAATTTTGTGTATTGTGACTCTTACGACAAAATGACCAGAATTTTTTTTAACACGAATCAGAATGCATATAGTGTGCAAATAAGTGCAGCATATACACGTATGTCTAGTACTGTTTAACTCTTTTTCTCTATTCTAATTTTGTCCACAACAGGCTTTGGTGTTTTGTGGTAAAGAATGCATTTTATATATAAATGAATAAAAAGGAGAGAAAAAGTGAGATACAAGGATTTCAGTGTATTACTAACTTTTAGTTTAAATTACATATGCTTCTTCTGTAGATGGCAAACACATTTATTAATTAACCCCCACATATAATTAGTAGCTGTTTTCCGCCTGATCCGACAGTGGATAGATTGGGGCTGATCAAGATATAGGGCTCATGGCGGGTGTGACTGGGAATACTTGCTCCTCCTAGACACCTGATCCCACCTCTGGTATATCCAGGGATCCGTGTTTGCCCAACTCTCTAATTTGTATTGCTGATAGCAGTTATGACTGTTCGTTATATTCACCTTTCATCATGAGCATTATTCAGGGGATGTTATTAATGTCAAAAATGAAACCTAGAGGTCATTGAATTCACAAATAAAAAGTTAATCCATTTCATCCCCTTGTGCAGTAGAAGTTATGCTTACCAGTATCAAAATGTTTTTAGGACTAAATCATTGAAAAAAGAATTTTTGAGTAAGATGAATGGGATAAATACCGTTCGTGAATAGAAATACATTTCAATTTTCATTGTTAAATGAAAATCTTTAAAGGCTTAGAAACATGCATGATTACCCAGTTTTGAATTTAGAAAATTTAATTTTTCAGGAGATCAGGGAGCGAATACAAATCATGGTCAGTTCAAGGACAACATCCCCTTCCTCAAGGATACAGTATGCCACCACAGGCGCCTCCTCAGTTCCAGGTTTACCCTCAGTATTCATCCGGGCCACAGATGACACATCCCTATCCACCGGTTAAAGCTGACATGAATTAATAAATGCGTACACCTTTCTCATCTTATCCGCCATATTTCTCTCAGGTAGCCTAATTTACTCTACCCGTATATACCCCATATGTGATTGTCACACCTGAGTAATTTGTCTAGGTGGACTCGACCAGTGCACATCTCCGATAGTAATATATAGGGAATGAGAAACAAATAAAATCACATTTTAAAACATTATGCTTTGCTCAAAATTACAAAATATTGGTTGTATACTAATGCAACATTCTGGAACTTTAGATAAGTTAGACAAAAATGAAAAAAAAAAAGCTTTTCTTGCATACTCGCAAAAAAGTGCATGCAAGTATTTGCATTTTCTTATAAAATAAATGCGGATAAATCATTTGCAAATTATATATTGATAGAATGGAATAAGCAAGAGTATAAAATATATTATTTATATCAATTCTTGCAAAATAAAGGTGCATACCATATGCATAATATGCAATGCAGAAGGTATATTCGCCAAAAAAAAAAAACGTATCAAATACGGGCTTCTATTCAACAGGCATCGGAGATGTGCACTTGCCAAAAATATTAGATTCTCTTTATTCTGATAAATCCACGAAACAAAATGATAAACTCCATTTGTATCTCGTTAGAACTTTACAACATGTTGTCATTCCATTATACAGACTGCGACACACTTCACCCGTGCCAAACAGGGTGTCTTCAATCAGGGGAGATGTCAGAGTCGAATATTTTTCCTGTATTGAATGCTTGTCAGGTCGAGGTTTTGCAGTTTATAGAAATCGGGAATCTAATATCTGGTTGGATATATTGCGTGTACAATTCAAAATTTCTCGATGATAATATACAAACTTGGATATACAAATAAGGGAATAATGATCGAAAATATACATCTGTGAAAATGCGTGTATTACATTTGCAATCCATAATAAACAGTTGATTACACAAAGACACATATAAAAGGAAATTTATAAACGAAAATATAGTTTTGTTGTTTCTTTTGGAACCACATAATTATTTACGGTCTCTGTATGTCCATATTCATTGATTGAACAGGAGAGAGAGAGAGAGAGAGAGAGAGAGAGAGAGAGAGAGAGAGCGTCCTACTTCGATTTACAATATATCATTTCATAGAAGGAAAGAAAATTGATCACTTTTATAAATGTAAGCTTTCAAGCATTAAAAATTTCCAGCTATTTAAAAATTTGTGATTGACAATATATTGGAAGCTTACAGTGGTTGATGCTTATAATTGAATTCATTACAAATTTTAAAAAAATATATTGGTTTGAACTGTGTATGTAGAAAATATTGACTTTGTATGTTAGAATAACAAAAAAAAAGTAAATTGTCAAAAAAGTGTGGAAAGCAGACCAACCTTCCTGCCCACCCCAACCCTCTGTATACGTTCCTGAAACAACATATCAATTCGTGTTGAAAGAAAGGTTCATATATACATTTCATTAAATTCCAAAGGAGCTTAAATTTATGTGTTCCCCTATTAATTATTTTGTATGCAAGATTCGTTCCCGAATTTAGGATCATGCTTTCAGTCAGGGCAGAAATGAATTCATTTTGAAGTACATCTAGTTTGAATGCAAATGTTGGGTTCCTTCTTTTAATTTCATCAGATTCATTAGAAACCCCTCACTCAAACTGTGCAGCTTTGTTTTTATTGATATCTAAATCGGTATAAATTAATCCGTATATAAATTATATAATGTTTTTTCGTGATCATATATATATTGATACTAATAATGAAAAAAGAAAATGTTTATACTCTTGCCTTTTGCATATACTACTAATACATTACAGCATATTGACATTGTATCATATCAAATAAAGCCTGAACACGAATTTTACTGATTTATGAATACTAACATCTTATCGAATACATTTGAATTTGAAATTTCTACATACAGCGGTATGGCCATTGCGCCAGATCTACGAAATGAAAATATTTATGAATAAATTACACTCAAGCCTGAAAGTAATCATTATGGCATGTTACAGAAACGTTAAAACGCACAAATACTATAGTCCTGCAATGCATGCATGCGATTTTTCTGAATACATGTATTTATGTATTCGTGAATGAAGTTCCTACGCTTGAAAATATCTTGGTCTTTATGTATTTTGTTTTGTGATTTTGGTTTACCATTCCTTACACTGCGTAAATGAAGGAAAACTTGGTAAAGGGTGCAATTCTACACCATACAATTAGTATACATGCATGTGTTGCAAAGCAAAATGTACATGTAATAACCAGACATATATCGTCATTTTTCATGGGGGGAGGAGGGGGTACAACAGGGGTAACAATTGAAAATTGGATTCTTCAAAATTTCTTGCCATTCAAAATAATAATTAAAAAAGATGAACAAAAACATCAATAAAATAAAACAAAACACCCAAACAAACCAAGATGTTTTGTCCGATGTTCAAAGTCCTAATGTGGGGGTGAAGGGTTAAAGAGTCTTTTACTTTGACTACCTCAATAATTTCCCCCTACACTTCATTTTCTTCAATCGTTGGTGGTGGGATGGGGTTGTTAGAGTCCTCTACTATGAGTGCCTCATAAAATATCTTCATTTTCTTAATTGGTGGTGGTGTGTGTCTTCTACTATTATATCATAACTTTCAAGCAGGGGTAAATGGGAGAGGGGTTGTCACTCAATATATCTTTTATTTGCATTACACAATAACAAAAAATGGATATTGTTATTAAAGGTGGGTGACAGACACTCTTGTCCTCTCCCCTTGATGTTTGATAACGCATAACATGATAAACTCGATTATTGCATTTTGCATTAGTACAATTTGCGTCGAGTTCAACGCAGAATGTAATAACGCAAAATGGCATAGATATATAAGATATATTGAGCGCCAAATTAGCATAAAATGAAGTAATTAAAAATAACATTATTTAAAGATATGTTTAATTTTTAATTTATTTACCTAAATGATTTCCTGATTTATAAATCTGCAATACTCTGACCAGTAAATCATATGGTATAAGGATTCATGCACAATACAGGGTAAATATTATACTCTGATACTTCCCCTGATTGAAGATTGGCACGGGCTAAGTGTGTCGCAGTCTGCACAATAGACAGTTGTTTACTGTTAGAATACAAATGGAGTTTATCGTTTTGTTTCAATGGATTATGCAAATAAAGGGAGTTTTACTACTACTTAGAGTATTTTCGACAAGTGTACACGTACATCTGCGGTCCTTTACAGATATAACGAGTAGGCCCAGGTAAATAGTCGTCCGCATTCGATGCGTTTTCATGGCGAGCATACATGCCATGTTTATAAGTACAATAGTATTTATGTATTTGCCTTTTACTTGAAGTAATTGTGAATGGTATAGATTGTATACCCTTTGCTTATTCCATTTTATCAATAGATAATAGATGAAACTTTTCTCCACATTTTTGTATAGTTTTGATTTATTTACTGCAAATGTACGCACGTTCACGTAAAGAAAAGGCATTCTAAATATATTTATCGAAATATATATACATGTATTTAGAATGTTTTACTACTGTACGATATGTTTATTATAATTTTGAGCACTGCGTGGTGTTCCAAAACGTGATTTCATTTCTTCTTGATGTCCTATAAATTAGTATCGGAGATGTACGTCCTACCTGTCGAAGCTACCCGCACAGGTAAATCGAAGACACTGATGTGAAGTGAAGCGTAGCAAAGCTCGTCCCCTTATATACCATGCGACCCCTGATACATATAACAATAGAAATTCTAACTAATATGGCGGATTAGCAGAGAAATATGGCGGATATATAGAATTATACTATATTTATTAATTCATGTCAGCTTTAATGTACAACAGTCCATAAATAACCTGAGCGGACCTCTGTCGTATGATGAGGTCACCAAAGGATAACTGTGATATGTCGGCCATTTTATTTCACGTTGGTTGGTGATATATTGTAATGGTTGTATTAAGATTTTATTGCTTGATTTCTTTATTAACATTTTTTAAAAAAACACATCGTTACAGAAATTATGGCAATGGTAATGTTGAAGGGCAGTTTTCGTAGCAGGTTTGCGATTTTAAACATTTGTGCGATATAATGCAATTATGGTGAACAATTATACCTAATGTTGAAAACTGAGTCATACATTTTATTATCATCATATACCGCGGTAGTAAGTTTCATTCACATGCACTATTTGTAAATCGTATAGAATATGGATGAGTTTGTGTGAATTTTGGAGAGTTATTGAGAGAATTCAACCAAAATTATCATTTCATGTTAACTTTGTTTGCATTTTTACGTATATTTTATATCATAATAATATTCACAGTATTGCGTATTTTTCCGCAGAATGTTCAATTTTGAACCATTGTGATTATTGTTTTTATCATTATTATCATCTTTATATTTCCAATGGTTTGACATCTCTACATTTTTAGCGATAGTCATTTCCTCATGAATGCGCTGCAGTTGTGAAAATTGTGTGTTAGAATCTTCATAAACATAGTACGTCTATCATAACAGTTGGGAGTTCTGTATATACCCGAGGGTATACACCACAACGCTTCACGCCTAACGTGCTTCATGAAGTATTGCGGCGTGAAATTTCGCGGTTCAAACCTTTGTGTATTTCCTGAGGATAGTCATAGGACTGTTTGCTATTGATCCTCATTAGATATATAGATAAACATTAATGAAATGTATTTCAATATGGCTAGGACTTATTTATGAATTCTATTCAGTCATATTATTCCAGCAATAAATACTTCGTGATATAATGTATGTACATTTGACGTTAATGATTATTTCCACTTTTTAGCTCACCTGAGCTTGAAGCCAAAGTGAGCGTTCCTGATTACATTTTGAGCCGCGTCCGTCTGTTCATCCATCTGTAGGTAAACTTAACATTTCGACTTCTTCTCCAGAGCAACAGGGCTAATTTCAACCAAACTTAGCACAACACATACACTGGTAAAATTGCAACATATGTTTAACATATGTTAAACATATGATTAACATATGTTTTCAAACATATGTTAATCATATAAAAGGAGCACTTAAAGGCCAACGTATGTTTTCAAACATATGATTAACATATGTTAGCCATATGAATAACATATGTTTGTATTATCTTATGTACATTAAGTTTGTATCAAACATATGTTTAACATATATCAAACATATGTTTAACATATATCAAACATATGATTAATATATGTTCAACATATGTTTAACTCATATTAAACATATGTTTAACTTGCATGAAACATATAATTAACATGTTTAGGATATGTTAAACAAATTTTCAACATGTTTTGAAACACGATAATCTTGAAGGGACACACAGCATATATGTTTTCGAATTTTTGTTTAGGATATTTGTTGATAATATACAGTAGATAAATGTTATTATTATATACTTTCAATTTCATCTCTTCTGTTTTCTTTAAAGGTTTGCGGGCATATATCACACGATATATGCCCGGAAACATTCCGGCCCGCAAACAATATGTCACAATCAATACCAAGCAAATTACTACGTCGTTAATTTTCAATTTTTTCGTGTTTTTCATCTTTTACTCAGTTAAACCAATAAAGAAATTGTTAAAAATAAATCATTGTTAGTTTCTAAATGAAATTGAAAGTATATAATAAAAAGGTTATAGACTTTGTATGGGAAAATATGACAACCTCGTTTTTTGTCGCGGACGGACCTCGCAAGCTCGGTCCGTGTAGCGCCAAAAAACTCGGTCGTCATATTTTCCCATACAAAGTCTATAACCTATAAGTATTACTCCGTGATAAATAAATATGTATTTTGTTTACATAATTTTCCTGTTGTTGATATACATGCCATCAACGTTTACGTTTACCATCTTTTGGTCATAAATGTGATTTCGAAGTACCTCTCCAGAAAAAAGGAAACAATTCATGTCGGAAGGAATCAGCATTTATTTATTTCTCTGAGTACATAGTTATTATTCGGTTTGCGCTGCACCTGAAATGAAAGGACGAACAATCAATACTTATTTTAGATACATTCGTGTGTGTCTACCTGCACAAAATACCAGACAATTTACATATACATGTAAAATCAATTCATTGAAATCCAATTCATTGCCATACCTATTGGAATATTTTTTTCATTAAATAGAAAGGAAATGTAGTACTTGATGAACATACAAATTGAATTACCAGCATTATTGTCCGATGCTCTTTTTCTGGCAGTAACTGTTGTAGGGATGATTATATTGCGAGTAACTGTAATCCACATCCCGTAGTAGTGGCTGCTTGATTGCAATGCCCCATGTATCAACTTTCTTGCTGTCTACTTATTTCTGAAAGAAGAAACTAAGATACTTGTTTACATAAATTAATACCCCACTGCATCCACTTATGGGGCTTCCCCCAAACAAATATAAAATAATCTAGATACATTTGCACCAAATCATTCTATTTTGATTCTCACAATGTTTGACCTTGACATTTAATAATGATGATTTTTATTTCACTACATTTCTTAAACCAATCCTGGGCCCATAAAGCATTTAAATTAAGTAAGAAAACATGACATTTTTTTAAAAGACGGGAAAAAGCCTACAGACTAGGTCTTTGAGGGGGGGGCCTGGACGTTGGACACACATAAAAAAAAATTATGCATTTTGTGTGGTTGCATTGATTAATTCATTTCAAATATAGTATGTATATATATACATATTCTGTTTATCTAATGTAGTAAACGTAAATTTAAACCAGGTTGTTGTTCGGGGAGGGGGGGGGTGTTCTAAAATATGTCTAATATCTTGATCTAGTAATTGTTCCTGTGGACTTTTTTCAACAATAAATGAGAATTTTATATGAACTGAACTTGCGTATTGTTGAGAATCTTCCACGACTTTGTCCTGAGGTTCTAGTGATGTTTCGGGTAAACAGCTGTATCTTCACGGCCACGAGCAGCTTCCCCTTTAGTTGTTGCGATTATTGATTGCTATAAAGAATATACTTGTAAATACTAAATTAGCTATGCCCAATATGCAAATGTTTAGGCTGAATATAGAAACTTTCCTGATATTAACAAAACGTTTACAAAAATTACATCGTCGTTTGTGGTTACTCTTCTCTCCTTGTTTAGTACTGATATGTATGCCTACACTGCTTATAACCTGACTTTATATACAAAAAACATACTTTTGAATGTAAGCCTATACTTAGCATTAATTTCATTTGTCTACTTACTGTTGGAAAGCCTTTCTCATTATCGATTGTCGGCCAAACACGCACGTGCTCTGAATCTTCTTAGTTACATCGATGCTTTAATTGCACGGATTTTATAAACAGCGAGTGTCAAGCGTGTAAATTACGTCGACGGATATAATGACAAAGCTGTTTTGCAAGATTGTCTCCGCGAGCGAGAAACGTAATTCAAAATAAGTTTACGTCATATTTGGAATATTTGTTACAGATTAGAGCCACGTCATAAAATAGAACCTACGACTATAAAGTCCAAAGAGTCTCTATACTATAAAACCGGTTTGCTCAGACTGTGTTAAAACCTTGCGATGTATTTATAAAGGTGACGAGATTTTTAAACTCTGTTCTGTGACATTTTTAGTATTAGTTGTAAGTTCTTTTGTAAAACAGGGTATAGGCCCAATGCAGCGATTTTGAGGTGGGGGTGGGTGGGTATTCCAACAAGCAAAAATCTGTATAAAACATATACCCCAACCCCCTTTTTGATCATCCTTTAATCATATGTTAAAAATTTCATATGTTTATCATATGTTAAACATAGAAAGTTTTCACCTTGTGTTAATCATATGTTTGGAGTTTGCAGTACGTTCAAGATATGTTTCAAACATACATTAAACATATGTTCAAAACATATGTTCGCCATATGATAATAAAATCATATGTTTAACATATGCTAAACATATGTTTAACATATGAATATCCAAACATATGTTAAACATATGTTGCAATTTTACCTGTGATATGTGTTGTGCTAAGTTTGGTTGAAATTAGCCCTGTTGCTCTGGAAAAGAAGTCGAAATGTTAAGTTTACCTACAGATGGATGAACAGACGGACGCGGCTCAAAATGTAATCAGGAACGCTCACTTCGGCTTCAAGCTCAGGTGAGCTAAAAAGTGGAAATAATCATTAACGTCAAATGTACATACATTATATCACGAAGTATTTATTGCTGGAATAATATGACTGAATAGAATTCATAAATAAGTCCTAGCCATATTGAAATACATTTCATTAATGTTTATCTATATATCTAATGAGGATCAATTGCAAACAGTCCTATGACTAGAAAGATCATATCCTCAGGAAATACACAAAGGTTTGAACCGCGAAATTTCACGCCGCAATACTTCATGAAGCACGTTAGGCGTGAAGCGTTGTGGTTTATACCCTCGGGTATATTCAGAACTCCCAACTGTTATGATAGACGTACTATGTTTATGAAGATTCTAACACACAATTTTCACAACTGCAGCGCATTCATGAGGAAATGACTATCGCTAAAAATGTAGAGATGTCAAACCATTGGAAATATAAAGATGATAATAATGATAAAAACAATAATCACAATGGTTCAAAATTGAACATTTTGCGAAGAAATACTCAATACTGTAAATATTATTATGATATAAAATATACGTAAAAATGCAAACATAAAGTTAACATGAAATGATAATTTTGGTTGAATTCTCTCAATAACTCTCCAAAATTCACACAAGCTCATCCATATTCTATACTATTTACAAATAGTGCATGTGAATGAAACTTACTACCGGGTTATATGATGATAATAAAATGCATGACTCAATTTTCAACATTAGGTATAATTGTTCACCATAATTGTACGAAAGCCGGATAGTCTCATATTTGAAAAAGTAAAAAAAAAATTAACTCGTTATAATGAGTTAGTATCTCGTAATAACGATTTAATATCTCGTTATAACGAGTTAATTATATCGTTGTAACGAGTTAGTATCTCGTTATAACGAGTTAATTAACTCGTTATAACGACTTAGTATCCCGTTATAACGAGTTAAGTATCTCGTTATAACGAGATAAGTATCTCGTTATAACGAGTTAAGTATCTCGTTATAACGAGTTAGATATCTCGTTATAACGAGTTAGTATCTCGTTATAACGAGTTAGTATCTCGTTATAATGAGTTAAGTATATCGTAATGACAAGTTAGTATCTCGTAATAACGAGTTAATTATCTCGTTATAACGAGTTAGTATCTCGTTATAACGAAATAATTATCTCGTTATACATGTAACGAGTTAGTTATCTCGTTATAACGAGTTAAGTTTCTCGTTATAACGAGTTAAGTATCTCGTTATAACGAATTAGTATTTATGGAGGACCTGTACTTTCCAAAATTTCGACAAACTAATTAGAAATTATTTGAATTGCATATGATTTTGTCATAATGACTATTGTGCAAGATTTTATTTGTCGTAAAGATGACAAGAAAATGTTAGTTATTGTTTCAAACAAATTAACATGTGATGATTCATTTTTTTTCTACTCAACAAAAATACCTACTTTCCCTTGTCAAGAATAAATGTAAATTGTGTCGTTTTGATAACAAGTCGAGTAAATACAACGATGCTTTGGCAAAATGTTTGAGCTAATTTCATATTTGAGCAAAATCAGCCAGCCTAGATGCTGATGATTCTTTTGAGAATATAGATATATTTATAAATATTATGCAAGCTTGTTAGTACAAGAACTAAAGTCCCCTTCCCCCTTTTTAACAGCGTTGATTTACCGTTATTTTCTACATTAAAAACTTTCTTTGCAATCCAAAGTAAGATAGTTTGGGTTATTCTCCCTTTTATTTCCTTTTTTCAAAGTACATGTATATCGAGTGTTAAGGATGTAGGCTTGAACAAGTAGATGTAAAGAACATTGACGTTCACACAGCCGTGAACCCTATATCTGTAAGAGATACAAGACTCCGATGGTCTATCACGTCAGATACGGGACTGGTACGATCCGCGTAGCGGCGAGTGATCACTCCTGTATCTGACATAATAGACCATCGGAGTCTTGTATCTTACTTAAAATATTGTTCTGTCTAAAACAGTACTTCACATAATATTAGCCTGCTCTTAATAATACTGGACTATGTTCAGTACAGTATGAAAAATAAAGTACTGTCAAGACAAAGAACTAACGTCACAACAATGTTTTAATGATCAGGTAAACAAGTAATTCGTGGTTGAAATTACTCTGTAAAGAACGTCCTACCAATTGATATAATGAATTGAACTCATGTAGAAAAGGACGAATACTCACTAACCCCCGCCCCCACCCCCTCTGATTACAATATTGTGGGTGTGCTTTCACTTGCGCCCACCCCATCCCGGATTTTAAAGTTTGGATTTTCATTCTTTTTTATTTGATTTTGCTTGTCAAGAATTACATGTATAGACAATTGTGACGTCAACTTCTCAGAAGATTATCCCTACCACTTCTCTCACTTTGAAAACAGTTCTACGTGCTTGAATTATCAATCCACCAATAAATAATACAATCATTCATGGGTCAAATACTGTCTGTTTCATACCAATTGTTAGGTTATTCTTGACGCGCGGATTCTGACTACGGATTACTCCATTTACCTGATCAAGATATAGTGCTCTTGGTGGATGTGACCGGTCGGCAGGGGGTGCTTACTCCTCCTAGGCACCTGATTCCAACTCTGGTATATGCAGGGGTCCGTGTTTGCCCATTTTTAAAATTTGTATTCCTTATAGGAGTTATTAGATTGATCACTGTTCGTTATCTTCACCTTTTCATGAAGATAGAGCAGGTAGCAGGACATATCTGTCTTGCAAAGAAAATTAATACCACATGTACTTTAAATTCATGCTTTTAATAGACCCAAGCCAACAGCAGATTGGATTTATTTTTGTTATATCACCATAAAAAGGTATAACCGATAAGTAATATATTTACTTACAAACATCGGTAAATTAATATACAGGGTACTGTGGTGATTTACTTTAACAGCATACACGCTTTTTTACCAACATTTACATAGTTGATATGTGTTTTTTACTCTGAAAAATCTAGATTAAGAACACATTTTCAGATTCTCTTAATGGTTCTTTTTTTTTTTACTTCTTTAAGTACATGTAATTGTATTATTGCAACGACTTGTTTAAAAACTAATCTTAGATTTCAGGAACAATCTTGAGAAGGACCTACAAATTTTCCATAATATATTTTGTTATTGCAAGTTTATTATCTCGTTATAACGAGATAATTAATTCGTTATAACGAGATAGCTAACTCGTTATAACGAGATACTAACTCGTTATAACGAGATAATTAACTCCTTATAGCGAGATACTAACTCGTTATAATGAGTTAGATATTTTTTTTTTACTTTTCAAAAATGAGCCTATCCGGCTTTCGTTTAATTGCATTATATCGCACAAATGTTTAAAATCGCAAAACTGCTACGAAAACTGCCCTTCAACATTACCATTGCCATAATTTCTGTAATGATGTTTTTTAAAAAAAATAATGTTAATAAAGAAATCAAGGAATAAAATCTTAACACAACCATTACAATATATCACCAATCAACGTGAAATCAAATGACCGATATATCACAGTTATCCTTTAGTGACCTCATCGTTCGACAGAGGTCCGCTCATGTTATTTATGGGCTGTTGTAGATTAACCGGTGGATGGGGAGGTATCATCTGTGGCCCGGATGAATACTGAGGGTAAACCTGGAACTGAGGGGGCGCCTGTGGTGGCATATTGTATCCTTGAAGAAGGGGAGGTTGTCCTTGAACTGACCATGATTTGTATTCGCTCCCTGATCTCCTGAAAAATTAAAATTTCTAAATTCAAAACTGGGTAAACATGCATGTTTCTAAGCCTTTAAAGATTTATATTTAACAATGAAAATTGAAATGTATTTCTATTCACGAACGGTATTTATCCCATTCATCTTACTCAAAAATTCTTTTTTCAATGATTTAGTCCTAAAAACATTTTGATACCGGTAAGCATAACTTCTATTGCACAAGGGGATGAAATGGATTAACTTTTTATTTGTGAATTCAATGACCTCTAGGTTTCATTTTTGACATTAATAGCATCCCCTGAATAATGCTCATGATGAAAGGTGAATATAACGAACAGTCATAACTGCTATCAGCAATACAAATTATAGAGTTGGGCAAACACGGATCCCTGGATATACCAGAGGTGGGATCAGGTGTCTAGGAGGAGCAAGTATTCCCAGTCACACCCGCCGTGAGCCCTATATCTTGATCAGCCCCAATCTATCCACTGTCGGAGCAGGCGGAAAACAGCTACTAATAATATGTGGGGGTTAATTAATAAATGTGTTTGCCATCTACAGAAGAAACATATGTAATTTAAACTAAAAGTTAGTAATACACTGAAATCCTTGTATCTCACTTTTTCTCTCCTTTTTATTCATTTAGATATAATTATGTAATGTTCTTTCCTGTGTTCTTTGTTCTCATATTTTCATATCTGTAAATATGTTATGATTCATCATTAAATGTGTACTTTTAATATAATCTCTGGAAGGAGGAATAAAATATGCAATGAAAGAATGAAGAGTTCAGTGATCATAATCAAACTTTGTAAGTTTTGCCAAGAAAAAGAAAGGTGTGCAACTCGAGAGACAATAAGTGACCTTGGTGTGACCTTGGTGATAATGGTGATGTATATTAACACTGGGGTGCTGATTTTGTCGGTAAGCAACCATCGCTCCCCGGTTTTGCATCTCATTTAGTTTTCTTCTGCGTATGCACATCACTATACAAACGATGAAAACTATGAATCCTATGGAAAGGGCAACACCGACTATCGCTGATACTGGAGAACCTGTTAAAGACATGAAAATGGGACTTAGAAAGTTAAAATAGTTAGTTATTGTATATATTATATTTACAAATCATGATATCTTTCAATTTAAGCTTAGAGTTTAGTTTTTCACTTCAAGCGGCACCTATAACCACTCAACAGCTGCAATACAGAAAAATGCATTCTTTACCACAAAACACCAATGCCTGTTATGGAAAATATTAGAATAGAGAAAAAGAGTTAAACAGTACTAGACATACGTGTATATGCTACACTTATTTACACACTATATGCATTCTGATTCGTGTTAAAAAAATTCTGGTCATTTTGTCGTAAGAGTGCCAATACACAAAATTAGAATTCACTAATGTACGTGCTGACGATTTTTTTTTTAGTTTTCTTTTGTAGCTGTACAGATTGATCATGTGATTCTCAAATATGGAGGTGAAGTGTTTTTGACTAGTTTATGTTAAAAGAACATTTAAATGATAATCAAATTTTGAAAAATTTATATCATGACCAAGAGTTTTAAAAACTCGCCATTTTCAAATGTCCGCCATAAACACGTTAAATCTCTGAATAAAACTTTCATGAACTGGGGAACTTCCGTCCGATTTCTTCCCGGGTTCTAAAAACGCTTATAAAAGCATTCCCAATATCACCAGCTGTCTCACTTCCCAAAGTTGTCCGCTGCTAAACTTTATACATTAACAGGATAAAACATAATACTAGCCGAAATTTTGCACCGGAAACGAAAGGAAGACTTAACAAAATGAAACGAAGCATGTTCTACTTCGATAATGACTGTTGGTAATATTTATGTGATATATGTAAAGTATTACGTTCTTTATATTCAGCCAATGACCCATGTATACTTTATTCAGACAACTGTTACGTCACAATTGAATGTACACGTAAAAAGACGTTGAGTCGTAGGATTTCCGTACCTGAAAACGATGACGTAAGCAAACCCACGACCTACGTTAAATCCGTCACTGTTAATCGTAGATTTGTTGTTAATTTAGAAGTTCCGCATTGAATTGGCATCGAAAACTAGATTAAAAGTTATATTCGGAAACTATGCTCAATATAACGTTATGACATTTCTGTTAATCACCAACAAGGGAAAAGTTCAAAAGTTGTGTTCAAGTGTTTTGAGAAAATCAGAAATGTGTCTAATTTCATTTCGAATGACTAGGGCACTTGCAGGAAAAGGGATTGGAGCTCTTTAGATTTAATGATTTTTACAATAATAAATACATTGTACCAAAAACCTTACTTTCCTTCGCCAAAAAGAGACTCGCATGGTGGCAGATGTTTGGGGAAATGTAGCACCGTAAATAGGTACTTACAAGACAAAAGGCAATGTATATGTTTATAAGGTGAAAACTAGCAGCAGCAATTTCATAAATCCTGCAAGGAATTCAAAATAAGAGTTGGGTAAACACGGAAACTTTATTTGAAACTCCTGTAATATCAACTTATTTGTCATCTTATGTTACATATGAATATGTTGGATTGTAATAACAATTTTAGAAAGATCACATCGAGCTAGTTATATGTACGCAATTACTCCAATGTATAATCAGATGTATCATTAAACAACAAGAAAAGGACAAATTCAAAATGCTTTTTCTCTCATAGTTTTGTTTTATTGATCGTCAAAACACTCTTGGATTAGAACACCAGAAAACATATTATACACTTTACGGTCATGGAGCATTCTTGGTTTGTTGTTAGCGTTCCTAACCCATATTTTGTCACCTTTCTTTAATACCAGCTGCAATGTCTGACCGGAGTGTGGGTGAGTTTTGGCTGCAGCAAACAACGTAGACAATACAGCTTTGTTTTTCATGATATCTAGATGAACGTAGTTAGCTGGATGACTCAGTAAGCTACAGGAGATGGTGTAGATGCCGTTATAGGGGACGGTGAAAACCCCAGTTTTCGGTTGATAGGCTCCTCCCAAATTTGTCAACACGTGATCATACTTTACAACAGCCATAGAAGCTACTGTTATGTCTTTGGACACCAGGGCTGTGAAGGCAACATTTCCATATCCTGTACTATCTGTTAAAACATAATTTATACATCAATACATTGTACATTTTTGTGAATTTATGTTTTCAAATATTTTATGTTTTCGAGAAAATTTGACAACAGCTTTTGATGGGTGACAATTTTCAATGTTGCCCACAACAACGACATGCATTATTTATTTGATAACAGACCTAAACAAAACATAAAATGCTAAGTATTCAAACCATAGGTCCTGTTTGTAATGTTTCCTGTAGAAAAGGTAAGGGTTTATTCATTTCTATATATCACAATTTCTTAATTTAGACTCTTTTTTTTTTTTTACTTTTCTCTCGTTTTTGATGAAATAATTTCGATTTGCTTTGTATTTTTTTTCAATTTTGCGTATGAGAATAATTTTATCAAATGTCGGAAGGATCATATTCCAGTATTTTACATGAAATCATTACGAATGTCGTGATTATATTATGATATGCAATTTTCTTTATATTCCCTGCACTACAAGTTCTGTATGTAAAGTTTTCTTTTAATTTCTTCATATTTCCATTGTAGTGATATCATTGTGAAATTACTTACTGCAACCAAATGCGAATCCCAGTAAACCACAGAAAACAATGTATTTCATCATGTCTTCTTCTGAAAAGTATATTTCAATTCAGTCAGACTTTATACATAGCCACAGCCCAAAAGTTAAAAGTGTTCAATTTGTTCTCTCTCTCTCTCTCTCTCTCTCTCTCTCTCTCTCTGTGTGTGTGTGTCTGTCTTTGGTTTAATGATAAAAGAATATCGGTCAGTCGACGTCAATGGAATGAGGTATAGTTCTGCTAAATTCGTGATTATGAACAAAATTATATACCACTTTCCAAACGATGCTAAATCCGTAATTATGAACATAATTGTATATCATATTCCAAACGAGAAAAACATTTGAACGAGTATATATGCTTTTAATTTAAATAGAATTGCAACCATTAAACTTGATTGTATTTTCCCCCGCAAAATACTATTCCTATCGCAAAACGTCATATTTTGAAATTCCTTCCTTCAGATAACTTCGACAGCTAGCGTGAAAGTTTAATTCTACATTTGAACAATTGTTTGGATTTCTAATGATAATGAATACCCCAAATTATCCCCACGGATCCCCTAAATCTAACAAACTTGAATTTGAACTGCATGTAATTTAATATGCTTGTATACTGATACGAAAAGGTGAAGTTAACGAATAGTGATCAGTCTCAAAACTCCAATAAAGAATACTGTTATGGGTCAAAACAAACCCTTTTGATAGCACAGCATCATCTACTAACAAAGACAATCAATTAATTATATTTATTTACAATCATTAATTGAAAGAAATTCGTAACAATAGCAAAATACTAAGTTACAGTAGTTGAACAATAAATATCAAAATCCGTGCTGAAGTGAATCTACACATTCATTCCAAAATCATAGTTTCCAGTTATGAAAATAATCCAAAATTGCCTAAAGTACTTGTCTAATCAGAGCTTTTTCATCATGAAAATTCACTGTGTATTTTTCATAAAAATTAATTTTCTAGTAAAATCTTAAAGGACAATCATGCAACCATTGCGACATCTTTTTACTAAAGAAGTAAACATCGAGCTCTAGAATAATCTAGGTCACAGGTATCAATTGAGTGCAAGCAGTACACAAGAAGTAAACATCGAGCTCTACAACAATCTAGGTCACCAGTGTTAATTGAATGCAAGTAGTATACAACAATGCAAAATTGAGAGTTGGACAAACACGGACCCCTGGGGATACTAGATGTGGGATAAAGTGCCTAGGAGGAGTGAACATCCCCTGTTGATCGCTTGCTCCCGTCTTAAGCCCTATATCTTGATTAGATTAGTGTAACAATCCGTAGTAAAAAGAAACAATGTGTAAAGAGAACGGCCTAAGAATTGGAATGAAACACGTAAGAGTAATGGTGAGATTCTGTTCTTGAGATTAATATAATTTAAAAAATATTTCCCTATGTTTCCCGTGTAAAACTTTTATCCCATATGATGGCCCCACCTCGCCCGTGGACAATGATTTGAACAAACTTGAAGCTACACTATGCAAAGAAGCTTTTATGTAAATTGCAATTGTTTTGGCACAGACGTTCTTAAGAAGATGGTTTTTAAATGGCACATCTATTTTGGATTTTCTGCTCCATAAAGGGGATATGGTCCATCATTTGAACAAATGTGATTCCCCTTACTCAGAGATAAGTTGTATTAAGTATTATTAAATGGCGCAGTAGGTCTGGCGAAGACGAAAATGTGAAAAGATATACATTATCAGAACAACAGTAAAATATAAGTAATCATATGAACTTATCAGTACCAACAGGGCATTCACAGTAATTATCAGTAAATATGACGCTCTCAGTACTTTTTCATCCAGTAGTGTTAGCTCATTAATAAGTATAATGATAGATTTTTCAGTAGATTTTGATATCCACTACCGACGTATAGAACGTATAACTTTCATACCCAGGAGCCAACATTAACAAAACATTTATCAGAAATATTTCTACGTCAAGTGCATTAAATATTGTATCGGGATTATTGTTCTTTCTTATGTTAAGGTCCATTTACAGTCATACTTACCACGAGAGCTTCTCAGTCTTGTAAAGTAAGGTTCCGAATACCCACGTATATATACATGTATACCATCCCGTATCTACATCTGGTGTGAAACTACAGATATATTATCGTGACTTTATTTTATCTATGTGACCCCCGTAAATACACATATGTAATAAAAAACAAACAATTATCAATAATAAAAGAGCAATCAAGCTACACCATAAAATTATCACTTCCTGTTAAAGTTCAGGATACCCAATTTTATTAATCATCTTGTTTAACCATCTGGTACGAAACTACCAAGGCATCATCGATACTGGAATTTATCTAGGCGACTTCAGTGTCAGTCAGAAACTGACCACTAGGAACAGTATTTCCATATTGTTTCAATTATAAGCTAGACAATTTCGGAAATCTTACAAATTCTCATGATGATAACGTGAATATGAAGGATTATCCCCCCACAATATACCAAGACGTTATTGTAGTTATGGATATTGGTCATACAAATAACAAAATGAATATGATTCTTAATTTGTATCAGGTTTACCTTATGTCAAGAAACAACATAGCTTCATCATATCCGCACAAAACTATACTCTTATCGTTTGAATGTTTCAGAGTATATGAAGATGCCAAACAAATTCGGGCAAAATTCTAGTTCTTTTCGTTGGCAAATTAAAATTCTTACGAATCACACGGTTGATTGTTTGATCTGACATTTGCCAACAAACATAAGAAAACATTCCTAATCATTCCAAGTTCAAGTCTACATTGTGTATGTTCTTCAAATACGTTTCTACTATTGCATCCAAACTTTTAAATTATACTAAAAGAAAGTAAACCCCACACAACCTTTACAGTCCTTAGATAGAGAAATTCGCGTGCCCTTTTTCCGATTATACCGAACGAAGAAAGGCTCTAAAGGTAACACGTATGTAAAAAAAAAAGTTGAGAAAATCAGCAAAGGTATAGATATAATCTCTACATATGTTCACTGAAAATTTTGTGATCCATATTATTCTCGTTAAACTAGACACTCTTCTGTCTCAGCAAATCTCCAACGAGCAGAGAGTCTGGTAAAGACACCGATAATAACTGTTACTACTGGTGAGTGCTAATTTTGTTTCGGTTTGATTCTCTCTGACATAAACAGTCAGTTTGATGCTAATTAGTTGATCTTTCATTAGTGACAATAATGGCAAAATCATTACTAAATGTACAATAGAAAGAAATTGCGGTCTTTGTCAGCTGGAAATTGTACTTTCACTTTTGCCTCCTAAATAAGTTTGATAAGACGGTTTTACCATATCCCGTGGGTAGAACAGCAAATAAATCCTTTCCTTTTACAGAAGTTTTTATAACACTCTAGTTGTAAATCCTTAAGCTTAAACGGCAAATTCAATCTATTATAAATTTCTTCGGTAGTCGTTAATTTGACGGTTTGTTGAATCAACCAATGAAATCAAATACGGAAATTTTGGTACGGTAAGCTTCGTTCTGACGTTACAAACGTTATCGCGTGTCTTTACCAGACTCTCTGCTCGTCGGAGATTTACGGAAAAAGCAGAGCGTCTTGTTACACGAGACTAGATCCATATGGGCGTCGCCATATTGTTTTGTTTGTTATTTGCTTCTACGGTTATTCGTGTTTTAATTTGGAATGCCAAAAATACAAGATTGACGTGCAATTTGTAATAAAACACTTAGTTTGTTAAAAATGAATGGGATAATTATTACTGTTGCAGTGGGTTTTTTTTTTAGCCACTCATCAAATAGGAAAAGAGTAAGACGACTAAATAGATGAACGAGTTCACGAGTTTCTTTAAATAAAAATATACACTATATTTACGCTTACGTTTTTACCACTTTGAATTTGTTGGTTAGTTTTGTTTAGTTTTAACTGTATTTTAAATTGCAAACGGGATGTATTGTTGTTAATAATTGTTTGATTTAAAAGACAGAAAAGGGTCGAGGCTAAATGTGACGTCAAAATGCACGGTTTACGTTGGCTGCCGTTATATTCCCCGCGTTAAATGAATAGGCGGATCCTTTATCTTTAGATGTTACTGGGGGTTTAGCGTAAGTGGAATTTCATGAATAAAATATATTTTAAAATGAATTATAATTTATCGTACTAAACGGAATTATGATTATCACTTGGGACACGCCAATGACCACTGCACGCGTCGTTCGGTCCAACGGTCACACCGTAACATATTAGCCCAATTAGACAATTGGTGATATGAAGATAGTTGGAAACTGAAATCACTTATTCTAAAATGTCCAAGATTTATATACTCTCGATCTTTTCAATTAGCCACAGAACTTCATCATCTCTGATAGGATTTTGTTGGAAGATTCTGCCAGATGATGCAATAACAATGAATGGAAAGATCTTCACTCTTTGTCATAATAGATAAAGTGCACATGAGGAATACTAAAAGCTCGTACAGGTATCATTGCCCTGCTTTTCTTTAGAAGAATATTTTTAAAGATTTTCCTACATATTCCTATGCAAATCTTTCATCCCATATCATAGCCCCTTCCTGCTTCTGGGGGGCATGATTTAGACAAATTCGGATCTCCGTTATGAAAAGGTATATGTCAATTTCATAATTCCTATAAAGAATACAAAATTAAGAGTAGGGCAAACATGTACCCATAGACATACAAGAGATGGGATCAGGTGCCCAGGAGGAGATAACATCCCCTGTCGACTGGTCACATTCGTCGTGAGGCCGATATCTTGAGAAGGTAAACGTAGTAATCGGTAGTTAAATCATTTTTTATATTAGAAAGCTTTAACATACGTTTCGTTTTCTTTTCTTGCCCAGTGATTCTAGAAAAGAATATTCTATCGACCCCAACCCTTTTTGGCATTTGCTAGATTATCTCCACTTGGAAGAGGATATTACCTTTCATTTGCAAATTTCAACCCCTTCACCTAATGATAGTGAAGGTGAAGATAACGAACAATGAACAATCTCATAACTCCTATAAGCAAAACAAAATAAAGAATTGGGCAGACAGGGATCAGTCTAGGAGGAATAAGATTCCCCTGTTACTGGTTACACCCCACAGTGACTAATTTAGCCCTCTATTTTGATCAGGTAAACGAAGTAATCCGTTATATTGGTAAATTATCCTGACGTTTGGTTAAAATCTATCCAATGTTTGGGGAGAAAATATGAAATTGGAAAAATTTACAACGCCCAGAGACTACAGATAAAATTTGATAAGAAAAGATCACTTGCACCTTTGGTTCAGGTGAGCAAAAGATAACAGAAAAAGAAAATCTTGCCGTAATCAGGATAAGCAGGGCAGTGGTATTAGAAATTTATTTGTTGTGAAATCTTAGTACAAAGAACCCTCAATACAAACATGTCGAAAATATGTGGAGGTTCTTGTCAATGTAGGGTGCTATGAGCATGGAATAGGAACCTACCCTGAAAAGCATTGAAAAGTGATTACATCATTACCCCCATTAACCTTCTTCATCAAGAAACGTCTGCCTGAAACTCACAATTTCACAAAGACTGTAAAGAATGGACACTTTCTCCATACTTGTTCATATCTAGATTAGACAAAGCAGAGTAAATGATGCCAGAAAATCAATTTTGTAATACCTTGTTTTCATTCTTGTTTTTAACCGATTTTTCAGACGTCAGGTTTTCCTTACCCTTAATTTTGTATTATTTAAGTGATTTATTTGTTTAATTGTACAAAACAAATATAGCATTGATGTATTCCCCCAAATATTCATTATGTGACTGCTGCTCCCTGAATCCTCAATAACCAATCCAATGAATTGTAGAATTGTGGAACATGTCTTATGTTCATCAAAATCATTTTGATAGGAGTTATGAGATTGATCACTGTTCGTTATCTTCACCTTACACGCATATATCATTTAATCATAATGTAGTGAAGAAGATGATTTTACTAGATAAAAAGCATCATCACTCTTTTTACCTATTCAAACCTGCTACTTGAACCTGAAGTCCTGGACTGGGTTACTCAAAACCGTGGTTAAATTTAACCACTGGTTAAATTTACTATCTACTGAGTAACTAACCACAGGTCAAAATTCTGTTGCTCAAAGTGAGTTTAGACTTAGGGCATACTAACCAACGGTTAAGTACATTTAACCAGTGGTTACTATCCCATAATTCAACAATGGTCGTCTGGACATGTAAACAATAATGACTGCTGCAAATGTTAATGAAGCGGACAAAGAACTTTTCACCTAATGAGACACTATTCTTACAGTACAAGTTATATTCTGATGTCAACCGAGGCTGTTAACTCGAAAAGGAAAACAAAAGGGGGAGTTAAACAGTTGAGAATATGAAAAAGATGTACAGGACGACTTGTTTGAAAGCAAAAGGAGAAGAAATTGTATGCAGAAAACTCACTGAATATAGACTGGAGGGAGTCCACCTCCTTTGTTACTCGACCCGGTCTCATAGAAAATTATTTAGATCCACCGGGAATCAGTGACTTTATTCATCGGGATTTCAGGAGGAGTTGAGGATGGAGGGCTCGATATTCACAGTAGGCCTACATTGTTGTATTATTTAAACTCACTTTTCCTAATGCAAATACTGAGAATTGAAATACATTTTAGTCAGACGAAATTTGCAAGTTGAGTTTTTCATTTGCAAACCGGCTTCTAAATTGTTTTTCCTCTGGTACATGTACACCTAATACGAAGTTGTAACTTTTAATCCAACAACATAAATTTTCAGTGAAGGCATCACATAAAGTAGGCATAATTAAAATAATCTGCACACGTACATGATAATGTTGGAATAGCTAAAACAAAGTCGATCTATTCTTAGACCTAGCCACAATGTGAAGGTCACTGTAATCTAAGAATTAGCTCCTGCAGTATTTGGGTCCTCCTACAATTGATTCAATCTCGACAGTAGAAAAATAATTTGCATAAATTTTAATAGATTGAATTCTATGTTTTTTAACTTCAATCCCATTTAATCATTTCTACTTGACATAACATATATGCAATAAATATTCTTCAGAGAAACTATTGCCTCCACCATTTTTGACCCCATAGATAATTTGTCCACATAAACATGATAAATCAAAAAGACAATTGTACTGTACCCCTACCTCTTTGATCATCATTTAAAGAAATAACTACATGCACATGTAGTTATCTTATCTAATATGTGTGTTATTTTATAACAAGTACCTGGGGGTTTTGGGCTTTTTTAGGAGGGGGTGTTTGTTTGTTTTTTCTCAAAAGTAAAAAAAAATATCCCTGAGGATTGTGACAGGATTGATGATTATTACTTTCTTTCACGTATTATTTCCTTAACCCTTTCTCTACCGGCACATTTTAGAGGTTTTTAAAGACTAAATGACAATATTTTTACATCGAATAAAATCTGCATGTATCACGATTTGAGGTAGGCATACGACATATAATTTTGTTAGGAATTGGACAGGGAATAATTTCGTATAAAGTTTGTCAAGGTATCCCATGACCTCAAAGAGGTCTACGGGGTCAAAGGTCATATAAGTGCACATTTTTCCAATTTTTTTTTCTCTGAAATAAATATATTACGACCCCTCTCACTAGATTAGAGTCAAAAATAGGAAATTCTAAATGTATGAGCTGATGTGCCTTTAACAATACTACAAAAGCATCACAATCAAATAAATCAATTTTATTGACAAACAAATATTTTTGGTTGCTAAGTAACAACACTCATAGTACAATTTTGACCATAATTTGCCTTTCTACATACATTCGACACAATTTAAACATAATTACATTGAATGATGATTAGTAAATGTCACATTATTTTAGAAATATAATCTTTAAATAAATTTTAATCATTTTAAAAGGTTTTTAACAAAAATATGATGAAGAGAAATAAGGTCAAAGGTCAGAAAATGGAAACTTTGTACTTTATATACATTGTACATATTCATCATTTTCTAATAATATGACATTTTGCCATTATGTTCCACTAAATATAATAAATATTGCAATATTAAAACAAAGATCTTTATTGTTAATCTAAAATAATTTAATTTTTGCATTCAAATATATTTGGTTGCTAAGCAACAGCACCTTATCAAATGTTATCAAAAAGTACTACCCGTTTTTCCTCTGCAAGTTCAAGGTATACAAATGTCCAAGTACTTACTTTCAATCACTAGATTTAAATGTACTTGCATCATATTTAACAAAAATGTTCTGATATTCAACCTCTTAAAACTTATTTCTAGACATCATTCTTGATACACTGTACTGGGTTGTTCCGATAGGGGCATGCATTGACCAATATCTGTCTATCGACTGGAACTTCACAGCAAACATGTATAAGATAATGCACAAAAATCTGAAATAAAAAAAGAATTTCTTAATACTTAGCCCTAAATACTAATGTATTGTCAGAGAATTTGTATGCTCAATTGGCTCTGTAAATGTTTTCAATAGTCAAGGCCCTCTGAAAATTACTAGTATGCATTTAATTACTTATGAAATTTTATCAGAGGTAATTGTAGTACACATTTAATAAATGTGTTAGACGCACAGCAAGATTAATTTTGGTAAAGATAATCTTTTTATTATGCATTTTATTATTCATTTTAAACTGGAAATCACTGTCACAATATCGGTACTTTAAAACTAGTAATACCTGTACAATTCCTCTTCAGTGAGAGGATGCGAACTTCTTTGGGAAGCATAATGACAATCCTTCCCCCGAGATATGACCATCTCAGCATAATGGTTGGTGGCAATACAGATGGAGAAAACCAAATCTTCTGTCAAAAACAGCTTCATAAAATCTGCAGTTCTCTGAATAATCGGGTCCCATATCTGAAAGGAAATTGCAAATAAAATAAGTATTGGCCACTTACCTTATTTGTCAGCATTTAGAAAACTTGTCATACCTTATAAGTAGAAACATAATAATGATTTTCCGTTTTGGTTTTTGGGGGGGGGGGGGGGGGGTTGCCTCTTTTTGTATGTATGTGATACCTAGTAATGCAGTAAAAAAAAAAACAGTAAAAAACGCATTTCAGTGTATCATGACGCCATGATTCCATTTGTAAATGTATTATCTGGATTTGATTATTATTATTTATTGTTTACCAAATGTATACAGATTTAACCCTATATTTAACCTCAAAGAGTCATACCAACGGAATGTCAGGTTGTCACTCTGAATGAAATTCCATAGTTCTTGGATTAGGTGTCCATGTGTCCTTCACATCAGCATCCTTCCATCGCATGTCTGGATTTGCCAGCAGACTGTCACTAGCGGACGATACCTGGGAACTTCCCACTAAATATTGGGATGTCAATAAAGATGAAAAGAAATTACAATTAAGAATTGTTGGTTTATGTTTTAAAGCAAAATATAAGTTTCATGGTAGCAAGGGACAGTTTCGCACTTAAGTACAGCTCAAATTTATTTAAAGATAGAGATGTCCTGTATTTGAAGTGACATTTGGTAGGGGATTGCGTACGTACACGTGTTAAAAATGAATGGAATATGTTATTATACATTGCGAGTGTAGCAGAGTGCGTAATGAAAAAAAAGATATGCATGATGTAGGTGTCAGCATTATGCCTAGCATATACATTGGAGGGGGGGGGGGTACTGAAGAGATTCAGGTTAAAACCTACAGGGTCCAGCGAAAATACTGCAACTCTGAGGGAAAGTATGTGACCCTAGATATAAAAGTAGAATTGAAGAATTGAATTGTTTCTTCATGGTACACAGTGTCTAAATCCCCTTGCATATTACTCTGACGGGATGTGGATTTAGTCGAAATTAGAGAAAATTTAGGCAAGATCATAGCTCATGGCATACCAGTACCAGTATGTATGGAATACATGTAATCTATGGTCATAAGCTACTCAGTGTATATAAAATACATGCATTTGGATAAAAGAGAAATGTATATGATTTTTCATTAGCCTGTCATAATCAGACTTTGATTGATGTTACGTACATGTAACCCCCCCCCCCCACCCTCCATTTCGGTCCAAACACACATTTCATTTATATTTCTGTTACAATATGAAGAAAATAATTCAAATTATGATAATAAATTCTATCATTACAATGACGTTGTGATGAAGTTAATTTTCATTTTGTTAGTTTTTGTGGTATTGTCTGTAAATAGTTGTTTATGCTTGTAAGGTGTTTCCATAGTGTGAGTGTTGGTCGATAAGGCTATTTTTAGCATACCGGTTTGGTCAGTCAGAGTAGCGGCTGTTTGTCAAGCGTGCGGCCACGTTTTCATGCTGTCCAGCAGGGGTCTTTTCTTGGCGAATTCCAGAAGTTAGTCTGGGTAATGGGTAGCCAGAGAGACAAACATTTTAATGTGTGGGCATAGGTCTTCTCCAGCCGGTAAGCTATTTTTGTGTGAAAATATTTGCGAGGTTTCGGGTTAATTTTCTCGTGTATTGTGTTTTCAATTTTGTTGTTACCCAAGTCACTTTGTGTATAGGTTTTAGGTTAAGTTATTGCTATTTCAGTGCAGAGGGGATTTAAGAAGCTATCTGGGCCATATCAGTCAGTACTCTCAGCATTTCAGTAGGTGCTCGGCGTGGGAATCAGAACACGTGAGACAGTGCTGTATGTACATGGGTGTTCCACGTTGTGGACTTGGCAATTATTTTGTGAGCCTAGTGTTGCCATTGATTTGAAGTCGGAGTTACCCAGTATCGTTGTTCAGTGAGATACCTGTGAGTCCGGGACTGGAAGCGGAGGGGTTGTTCGAGCTGTATGGAGGCCTGGTGGTGCCAAGTGTGACGTGGCGTTAAATTGAATTGTGCTGAGTAGCCAAACTTTCATATTGTGTTTCAGTAAACTAACATTTTATCAAAAAGGAATTTGAGAAATTTGTACAAAACGTAATTTACTACTGTTTAACTTTTTCTGTAGTTAGCGGAATTAGCGACTATTCGAACCATTATGTAATACATTTATTACCAGTTATATTTTCAACCTGGATTGACATACTTGTTGTATTAACTATTGAATTGTCTTGACAGTTATACGTTATATTGATTGTCAATATTGCCAGGTTTATTATACCAATTTATATTTCTTTCTCGGTGAGAGAGTATGGGTGTGTGAATGTGAAAGTGTGATTTCTTTGTTTTTCAAACATCTCTATTTCTTATCTTATTGCTAAATAAATTTTCTTTTTATTTATTCTACGATTTATCATTTTCTCTACTCCTACACAAAATCCAAAAGAACTTCATTACAGACGTAATATGTGTTTTCCTAGCAGATTGCGATTTCTTTTCATAGAAAGATAATTTTTAATAAACCTGGAAAAATCCTGGAAAATAGCCCTCTCACCAGCGGCCGTGAATGCCCAGTCTGATTAAAACCACCCCCATCCCCCTTCTCATTGTACACTAAATCCACCCCCTTCTTACACTCGAGAGTCAGGTAAGGAGAGAATTCTGGAAAAGGGGGGGTGTTAATCAGACGGATTAATGCCGAACCAGGACATATTAAATGATGTCAGCTCTTAATAAACAGTTGGGTGTTATTCACTTAGTTTAGATATCATAAAATATAAATATTTTCTTTCATGAAACGACAAATTATGGCATCAAATCGCGTTGATTAATCGTGAATTTTTCATAACATAACAATACTGCAAAAAACAATTTCTAGTCGGCCTATGTGGCTACATCAACTTACATGTACATGTTTATACTGAATGCATGATCGTTTGGGTCATCCTGCAACAGGAGATCCAGGGCATCTTCTTCTGACATCAGGTCGTTTTAAAGATGTAAAATACAAGCCTTCGCTGTTACAGTGAAGCTGTGTTGTTTTCGTTGAAATGGAAACACGTGTGTTCCCCGTTCACTTTCAGAAAACCCCGCGGGGCCCGCGATCCCGATCACGGAAAAATAAAAGTATAGGCCTATAGGCTATATGCGAACTTCTTTTTAGTTTTATTTGTTTGGCAGGGGAAAATTATTACTATTCCGAACAAATATAACGTTTATATCTGAATTTGAAGTATTTTATTTATCTTTTTTTTTTCATTTACTCTGCCGATGTAACATTTTCAATAGGTGTTTTATGAAGTTACATGTAGGTTGTGTAACTGTTATATACATGTACCAATATTGGTTTTATACTTTTTTTTAAAGCAGAGAATACCTGGCTGATTATTTCATACATATGTGTATATTGTTTTAGTGCATCAAAAGGTACTGAATTTACTAAAAGAGGACAATACAAATTTTTATAGTTTTCACCACTTTAAATATTGTGCGCACGTCGATCGCTTTTAGCGACGACGTTTTGTCGTTAATTTTAAAGAAAACCGCGCAGCACGTCCCAATTTCATTTTATCGTAATATAAAAACCACCGAGCATTATAACACGAATAAGGGCCCATCAAAAAGGAAATTTCCTTTACTTTTACAGGCTTATTTACTTTTCCCTATTTCTATATATAAATATAGATAAAACGCCGATATGTTTAAACATTGAGAAATAAAATCATAAGAAAACGTACATGTGCAAAAAAATTGCTATTTTCTTATAACTTTGCCAGGCATTAAAAATAATTTTTATATCTTCTGAAAGCAGAGAATATATGCTTTTCAAAAATATAAAAAATATTGAATTCATAAGGAAAATAAAAAAAATCATATCGAGGGGGAAAATGACCTTGCGAAAAAGTGTTGCGTCACATTTAGACGAAGCCACCCTTCACTTTAAATGCTTTTTTAAAATCTAATGGCATTACTTACTTTATTGATTTTTACATAGTCAAAAAATAGAGAAAATTTCCGTAGTTTCAAAGATTTAGAGGCACTCCTTTTGCGTTGCCCTGTTTTTACACGCCACCGGTCAAATTGACCGGTACGGTAGAGAAGGGGTTGGTTTACTTAACTTAGACAAACGACTTGAAATTCTCAAGTTCTCAACTCCACCTGTCCACATTGTGTTTTTTACACCTATAATTAAATGATCACAAGTGTATAACCTGTTTTTAATTATACTAAGACTACTTGTTTGCTTTCAGTTAATTTAAACGCTAAAATAAAATCCTAAAAATCAATGTTTAATTTTCTTTTTAAAATATTAAAGATAAATAAATGGAACTGATAAAATAAATAAATATCTATGTACAATACAAAATATGTGTGTACATGATTAATAACTCCATTTAGCTTAAATTGATTTAATTATCAATTTATCAAAAATTGTGTAGTTTTTAAAGTTGTATTGTCTTTTTTTTTTTTTTGAAAATAAACAAATAATAATGTGATTTGATATATGGGGGCAAACATAAAGGCATGGTTAGGAATTGATGCACTGCGGCAGTAAACTTAGGGATTAAGGGGCTCAATTTACTCCCCCCCCCCTTCCCCCTTGGTTAGGCAATTTAACCACTGGTTAACTTTTGAGCAACAGAATTTAACCAATGGCTAAAAGTTAACCGGTGGACAAGGGATTTAACCACTGGTTAAGCTTAACCAAGGTTTTGAGCAACCCAGTCCTAACGCCGGGGTATAGAATTACAATATTGACCTTACACAAAAGCCTAAACTTCCGACCAAGGATAGGATGTTTCGAAATTCTGGTATATATCCTGGTACAAACATTTTAAAACATATAAATTGATGTTACAGGGGTTTCAAGAGTCTCGTTTAAAGTGATTTTGTGCAAATTCTATGGTCGTTATAAGGATCTAATTACCAATGCAACCTGAGTAAAATGCTGTCTGACATGTTTCACACCAATTGGGACCATTCTTACACTCTGGATTTGACAACGAATTCCTCTGTTTACATGATAGAGAAATAGGGCTCAGCGTGGGTGTGACTGGTCAACAGGGGGTGAATAGTCCTCCTAGGCATCTGCTATAACTTTTGATATTTCCAGGGGTCCGTGTTTACCCAACACTTAATCATTTTGTATTCCGTGTAGGAATTTTATGAGATTTATAACTGTTATCTTCAAATTTTAATCATATCCAACTGAATCACGCATGTCAAAATCGCTATTTTGCATGAACCATCTGTTTATTTCTTTTTTGAACTGATATGGCTGTATACAACTGTAAAGTGGTGATTGCTATGAAATGAGTTATTGGGTTGCTAGGATTTACCTATATTCAAAAATTGAAGTATTATATCAAATGTCAGACTGTAACGCTATGTTTCAGTTGTCATTAAACATTGTCCAATACTCGTTATCCACCATTAAGTATAAGTTACTGTTCTAACTGTGTAAAAAAGAGCAGTCCTCATTTTTATCTTTGAAGATCTCCTTCCAGCTTTTATTAGCTGCGTCTTGTGGTATCTTAGAAAGGTGAAGATCACGAACAGTGATTAGTCTCACAACTCCTATAAGGAATACAAAACAGAGAGTTGGGCAAACATGGAACCCTGGACACACCAGAGGTGGGATCAGGTGCCTAAGAGGAGTAAACATCGCCTGTCGACCGGTCACACCCGCCGGGAGCCCTTTATTTTGATCAGGTAAACGGAGTTATTCGTAGTAAAAATCAGTGTGCCAAGGACGGCCTAATAATCGGCTTTAAACACGTCAGACAGCATTTGACACAATGATACTTTGTATTGGAAAACTACATAGATCGTTTTAACGACCATATAATTTGCGAAGTGCTGACTTTAATCGAGACTGTTGAAACTCCTGCACCATCAACTTGTTTGTCAGCAGCTTACCTCGATTTAAAAATTGACCATACGCAGAACAAGCTCTTACGTATCGAAGCAGTTGAGAGATATAAACACCAAATTCAGGTGATAATGGAATATTGCTAAAGTTGACGATGGAGAAGCTGAAATCATCTCGTTTGTCATAAAGATGAATTGTTCGTTTGCCGTTAATATCTACTTTCAAAATACATCTAAGTATGATTAAGAAGTGGACGACTCTGTGGTGTCTCTTATTTCGATTTCACTGGGATATATCGAATCGATATATGAATGAAAATTATCATTGCTAATAGATAAAACGTTGTCAGTATATCTAAATGTCGAATTGAAGGCCACAGCAAGGGATTTTTTCTTCTCACATAGAAGGTTTTGAATAAATTCTGCTTCATAGTAATATAAAAACAGGTCAGCTAAGAAAGAAGCAGAAGTCATGCCCATGGGGATTCCAATAGACTGTTGGAGGACCTGATCACCAAAGGTCACGTAGATATTGTTAATAAGGAACTCTAGTTATTTTGTATTTCCACTTCAGAGTACTTGTGCGTGGAATCAGAGTGTTGTTTAACAAAGTTATTTTTGGATGACTGGTCACTAGATAGGAATATTTGCGTTTTCCATTTTGATGAAGAAGCAACTGTCTATGATGTCAAAAAGTTTAGTCTTTAATTTATTGTGAGGAATGGTCGTGTAAAGTGTTTAAAAGTCATACGTTTTGATGTTGTTAATTTTAGAAAAGGATTGCGATTTTAGGTTTATTAAAAGTTCTTTAGAATACACATTTAATTTACACCACTTCTTGCATATGTAGTCGCACATTATGCATGATTGATTGAATATTGTTTAACGTCCCTCTCGAGAATATTTCACTCATACGGAGACGTCACCACTGCAGGTGAAGGGCTGCAAAATTTAGGCCTATACTCGGCGTTTATTGCCATTGAGCAGGAAGGGATCTTTATCGTGCCACACCTGCTGTGACACGGGGCCTCGGTTTTTGCGGTCTCATCCGAAGGACCGCCCCATTTAGTCGCCTCTTACGACAAGCAAGGGGATACTGTAGACCTATTCTAACCCGGATCCCCACGGTATCAGTATGTTTGAAGTTTCGCCTTCACAGCTATTAACATTTTCGTGAGGAGGAAAGATATGGGCTTGGTAGAACACTTACTGGATACAGCAATGTGTCTTTGTTTGTAAGGGTTTTCATGAAGTTCAGAAATCCAGTTTAGGTACGGTAACTCATATGCATCCGACTCTTTGAGTGGGATATTAAATGTGTCTTAAACATGGTTTTAAAGAACATCATCTTTTGAAAGGGCAGTTGGAGTATAAGTACGGTTACCAAAAGTGGAATTAATGTTTAAAATATATGTAGAACGTCTGGAATGGGAATGGGTCAGATTTTGGAATGAAATGTTTTGAAATTGTATAGCGGGGCACTCCTACTGTATCATTGCATATCTGCGGAGGCGTCTCAGGAACCTGACTAGGCATATCTGCAGAGGGGTCTCAGGAACCTGACTAGGCATATCTTAACGTGGGTCGCGGGTTTACTGACCTTTTCTTCTCACTCGAAAACCCTGCCTGAAAATTTGACCGATGTATCTTGACAATGTATATACTACTCTGTGAAAATTGTTTTTCATTCAACAACACAGTTTTTTTTTTAGTAATTACGTCTTCAACAAACCATTGTTTTAACAGTGGCGACACTGCTTTCCGTTGAATTATATAGAAAATAATAGTGATTAACTTTATTCATTGCATAATTCAACTTAAAATAGAGAGAATTTGGTGCTGTTCATCTTGATAATATTGATATCAAAGCGAAACAAAAGCACTTTGAAAAATATTTATAAAAAAAAAATTATGGGGTTATTGAGTTCGTTTTTAAAAGAAAAAGACGTCAGTTTGATAAAACCCACCAAAGCAGTGCAGTTTTTAACAAGTAACGTTACAAATATTCGCGACGTCATTCAACAACGTTATGCATTTACTTTTCATGCATCACTTTAAAAAGAACTCAAAACAACGTTGACTCGTGGTTTTGAAGGGGAAATCAAATATGAATGGACAAAATAATCAATTATTTACAAAGTAAATGTCGCAAAATGTCTTAATATATATATACATGTAAATGTGTATATATATAATGCTACAGTGTATATATCTTAATTGTGTTGCGCGGGTAATGATTGAAATTATTTTCTTATTTTGCGATCGCATGATCGCAGTAACAATGAATAAACTAATGTAATAGTATAATTTTAATTTTGAATCCCATTACGGTTAAATTTTCATTTTCATATAGTTTAATCATGTTTGTTACAAGTACAATAATGAAGTTAATTCATCTAAATTTCATTTAGCGGAAATTTATCACATCCTATCGAGCGTCTTTACCAAGATTCGCCCGTGATATTTATGCGTCTCGGGCGGTCGGACGCACGGTTATTTCAAACAATTACTAATGTAATAGTATAATTTTATTTTTGAATCCCATTACGGTTAAATTTTCAATTTCACATAATTTAATCAAGTAATAGTGCAATTTTTATTTTTGAATCCCATTACGGTTAAATTTTTAATTTCAAATACTTTAATCGTGTCTTAATATTCTAACCAGAAATGCAACTAAAGTTGTTTCTATTTTACAATATATGTATCTTTATTTAACACACACACACACACACGCAATCACGAACATACATGTATAGAAATGCTTCTTTCCCAAGCCAAACAACCCCTCAAAAACATGAACGCGGTCTAAAACTATAATTATTTTAAACTTGTATTGCAGATTCACTTGGAACGTCAACTACTTTTTCTAATTTTCGACCAACTTCACGCTCTTGTTCTTTTTACATTCAGAGTCTTCAGCCAGTTGCAGTGTTTGAAATAACCGTGCGTCCGACCGCCCGAGACGCATAAATATCACGGGCGAATAAATTTCTTGGTAAAGACGCCCGATAGGACGTGATAAAATTTCCGCTAAATGAAATTTAGATGAATCAACTTCATTATTGTACCTGTAACAAAATGGACAGACCTCGTCAATTTAGTACATTTTACTGCATATTCTACCGTATATCAAAATTTCAATAAAATATAATGTACATGTACTAGAAACGAATTAAGTCCATCGTATTTCATTAGAAGATAGATACATGCAGTAATACATGTAAAAATAATTTTTAAAAATGCAGTTATTTTCTCAGGGCTAGTAGGTCTTTGGTAAGGCTAACGACTTTTACAAGCAGTCATCCCTGCATATCTAGCTAATTTTACAGCGAGTTTCAAACACTCCTTGAGGTGGACAGTTGTAAGGTTCAACTTTACTAGAATATATGTATTGTTTACTTGCTGTTCCCCAATACCGGCATTCGTTTGTGAATTTGATCGATTATCTCTTTATTTCTCTCTCGACACCAAATACACGTCAAATTTATGGCGAGGGGGGGGGGGGGGGGGGGCTTCAATGTTTAAGCAACTCCTGCTCATTTTTTCCAGGGGTTCTGGAAATGTTTTCTGCTTAAAGCGTTTAATTATTCAATGTTGTCCGAACTTCGCGAAATTTGTATGATGGGGTAGGAATAAAATTATGAACTCGCCATTTTCAAATCTCCGCCATAAACGCGTTAAATCTCTGAATAAAACTTTCATGAACTGGGGAACTTCCGTCCGATTTCTGCCCGGGTTCTAAAAACGCTTATAAAAGCATTCCCAATATCACCAGCTGTCTCACTTCCCAAAGTTGTGCGCTGCTAAACTTTATACATTAACAGGATAAAACATAATACTAGCCGAAATTTTGCACCGGAAACGAAAGGAAGACTTAACAAAATGAAACGAAGCATGTTCTACTTCGATAATGACTGTTGGTAATATTTATGTGATATATGTAAAGTATTACGTTCTTTATATTCAGTCAATGACCCATGTATACTTTATTCAGACAACTGTTACGTCACAATTGAATGTACACGTAAAAAGACGTTGAGTCGTAGGATTTCCGTACCTGAAAACGATGACGTAAGCAAACCCACGACCTACGTTAAATCCGTCACTGTTAATCGTAGATTTGTTGTTAATTTAGAAGTTCCGCATTGAATTGGCACCGAAAACTAGATTAAAAGTTATATTCGGAAACTATGCTCAATATAACGTTATGACATTTCTGTTAATCATCAACAAGGGAAAAGTTCAAAAGTTGTGTTCAAGTGTTTTGAGAAAATCAGAAATGTGTCTAATTTCATTTCGAATGACTAGGGCACTTGCAGGAAAAGGGATTGGAGCTCTTTAGATTTAATGATTTTTACAATAATAAATACATTGTACCAAAAACCTTACTTTCCTTCGCCAAAAAGAGACTCGCATGGTGGCAGATGTTTGGGGAAATGTAGCACCGTAAATAGGTACTTACAAGACAAAAGGCAATGTATAGGTTTATAAGGTGAAAACTAACAGCAGCAATTTCATAAATCCTACAAGGAATTCAAAATAAGAGTTGGGCAAACACGGAAACTTTATTTGAAACTCCTGTAACATCAACTTATTTGTCATCTTATGTTACATATGAATATGTTGGATTGTAATAACAATTTTAGAAAGATCACATCGAGCTAGTTACATGTACTCAATTACTCCAATGTATAATCAGATGTATCATTAAACAACAAGAAAAGGACAAATTCAAAATGCTTTTTCTCTCATAGTTTTGTTTTATTGATCGTCAAAACACTCTTGGATTAGAACACCAGAAAACATATTATACACTTTACGGTCATGGAGCATTCTTGGTTTGTTGTTAGCGTTCCTAACCCATATTTTGTCATCTTTCTTTAATACCAGCTGCAATGTCTGACCGGAGTGTGGGTGAGTTTTGGCTGCAGCAAACAACGTAGACAATACAGCTTTGTTTTTCATGATATCTAGATGAACGTAGTTAGCTGGATGACTCAGTAAGCTACAGGAGATGGTGTAGATGCCGTTATAGGGGACGGTGAAAACCCCAGTTTTCGGTTGATAGGCTCCTCCCAAATTTGTCAACACGTGATCATACTTTACAACAGCCATAGAAGCTACTGTTATGTCTTTGGACACCAGGGCTGTGAAGGCAACATTTCCATATCCTGTACTATCTGTTAAAACATAATTTATACATCAATACATTGTACATTTTTGTGAATTTATGTTTTCAAATATTTTATGTTTTCGAGAAAATTTGACAACAGCTTTTGATGGGTGACAATTTTCAATATTGCCCACAACAACGACATGCATTATTTATTTGATAACAGACCTAAACAAAACATAAAATGCTAAGTATTCAAACCATAGGTCCTGTTTGTAATGTTTCCTGTAGAAAAGGTAAGGGTTTATTGATTTGTATATATCACAATTTCTTAATTTAGACTTTTTTTTTTACTTTTCTCTCGTTTTTGATGAAATAATTTCGATTTGCTTTGTATTTTTTTTTCAATTTTGCGTATGAGAAAAATTTTATCAAATGTCGGAAGGATCATAGTCCAGTATTTTACATGAAATCATTACGAATGTCGTGATTATATTATGATATGCAATTTTCTTTATATTCCCTGCACTACAAGTTCTGTATGTAAAGTTTTCTTTTAATTTCTTCATATTTCCATTGTAGTGATATCATTGTGAAATTACTTACTGCAACCAAATGCGAATCCCAGTAAACCACAGAAAACAATGTATTTCATCATGTCTTCTTCTGAAAAGTATATTTCAATTCAGTCAGACTTTATACATAGCCACAGCCCAAAAGTTAAAAGTGTTCAATTTGTTCTCTCTCTCTTTCTCTCTCTCTCTCTCTCTCTCTCTCTGTGTGTGTGTGTGTGTGCCTGTGTGTGTGTGTGTGCCTGTGTGTGTGTGTGTGTCTTTGGTTTAATGATAAAACAATATCGGTCAGTCGACATCAATGGAATGAGGTATAGTTCTGCTAAATTCGTGATTATGAACAAAATTATATACCATTTTCCAAACGATGCTAAATCCGTAATTATGAACATAATTGTATATCATATTCCAAACGAGAAAAACATTTGAACGAGTATATATGCTTTTAATTTAAATAGAATTGCAACCATTAAACTTGATTCTATTTTCCCCCGCAAAATACTATTCCTATCGCAAAACTTCATATTTTGAAATTCCTTCCTTCAGATAACTTCGACAGCTAGCGTGAAAGTTTAATTCTACATTTGAACAATTGTTTGGATTCCTAATGATAATGAATACCCCAAATTATCCCCACGGATCCCCTAAATCTAACAAACTTGAATTTGAACTGCATGTAACTTAATATGCTTGTATACTGATACGAAAAGGTGAAGTTAACGAATAGTGATCAGTCTCAAAACTCCAATAAAGAATACTGTTATGGGTCAAAACAAACCCTTTTGATAGCACAGCATAATCTACTAACAAAGACAATCAAACAATTAATTATATTTATTTACAATCATTAATTGAAAGAAATTCGTAACAATAGCAAAATACTAAGTTACAGTAGTTGAACAATAAATATCAAAATCTGTGCCGAAGTGAATCTACACATTCATTCCAAAATCATAGTTTCCAGTTATGAAAATAATCCAAAATTGCCTAAAGTACTTGTCTAATCAGAGCTTTTTCATCATGAAAATTCACTGTGTATTTTTCATAAAAATTAATTTTCTAGTAAAATCTTAAAGGACAATCATGCAACCATTACGTCATCTTTTTACGAAAGAAGTAAACATCAAACTCTAGAATAATCTAGGTCACAGGTATCAATTGAGTGCAAGCAGTACACAGGAAGTAAACATCGAGCTCTAGAACATACTAGGTCACCAGTGTTAATTGAATGCAAGTAGTATACAACAATACAAAATTGAGAGTTGGACAAACACGGACCCCTGGGGATACTAGATGTGGGATCAGGTGCCTAGGAGGAGTGAACATCCCCTGTTGATCGCTTACTCCCGTCTTAAGCCCTATATCTTAATTAGATTAGCGTAACAATCCGCAGTAAAAAGAAACAATGTGTAAAGAGAACGGCCTAAGAATTGGAATGAAACACGTAAGAGTAATGGTGAGATTCTGTTCTTGAGATTAATATAATTTAAAAAATATTTCCCTATGTTTCCCGTGTAAAACTTTTATCCCATATGATGGCCCCACCTCGCCCCTGGACAATGATTTGAACAAACTTGAAGCTACACTATGCAAAGAAGCTTTTATGTAAATTGCAATTGTTTTGGCACAGACGTTCTTAAGAAGATGGTTTTTAAATGGCACATCTATTTTGGACTTTCTGCTCCATAAAGGGGATATGGTCCATCATTTGAACAAATGTGATTCCCCTTACTCAGAGATAAGTTGTATTAAGTATTATTAAATGGCGCAGTAGGTCTGGCGAAGACGAAAATGTGAAAAGATATACATTATCAGAACAACAGTAAAATATAAGTAATCATATGAACTTATCAGTACCAACAGGGCATTCACAGTAATTATCAGTAAATATGACGCTCTCAGTACTTTTTCATCCAGTAGTGTTAGCTCATTAATAAGTATAATGATAGATTTTTCAGTAGATTTTGATATCCACTACCGACGTATAGAACGTATAACTTTCATACCCAGGAGCCAACATTAACAAAACATTTATCAGAAATATTTCTACGTCAAGTGCATTAAATATTGTATCGGGATTATTGTTCTTTCTTATGTTAAGGTCCATTTACAGTCATACTTACCACGAGAGCTTCTCAGTCTTGTAAAGTAAGGTTCCGAATACCCACGTATATATACATGTATACCATCCCGTATCTACATCTGGTGTGAAACTATAGATATATTATCGTGACTTTATTTTATCTATGTGACCCCCGTAAATACACATATGTAATAAAAAACAAACAATTATCAATAATAAAAGAGCAATCAAGCTACACCATAAAATTATCACTTCCTGTTAAAGTTCAGGATACCCAATTTTATTAATCATTTTGTTTAACCATCTGGTACGAAACTACCAAGGCATCATCGATACTGGAATTTATCTAGGCGACTTCAGTGTCAGTCAGAAACTGACCACTAGGAACAGTATTTCCATATTGTTTCAATTATAAGCTAGACAATTTCGGAAATCTTACAAATTCTCATGATGATAACGTGAATATGAAGGATTTTTTCCCCACAATATACCAAGACGTTATTGTAGTTATGGATATTGGTCATACAAATAACAAAATGAATATGATTCTTAATTTGTATCAGGTTTACCTTATGTCAAGAAACAACATAGCTTCATCATATCCGCACAAAACTATACTCTTATCGTTTGAATGTTTCAGAGTATATGAAGATGCCAAACAAATTCGGGCAAAATTCTAGTTCTTTTCGTTGGCAAATTAAAATTCTTACGAATCACACGGTTGATTGTTTGATCTGACATTTGCCAACAAACATAAGAAAACATTCCTAATCATTCCAAGTTCAAGTCTACATTGTGTATGTTCTTCAAATACGTTTCTACTATTGCATCCAAACTTTTAAATTATACTAAAAGAAAGTAAACCCCACACAACCTTTACAGTCCTTAGATAGAGAAAGTCGCGTGCCCTTTTTCCGATTATACCGAGCGAAGAAAGGCTCTAAAGGTAACACGTATGTAAAAAAAAAAAAAAAAGTTGAGAAAATCAGCAAAGGTATAGATATAATCTCTACATATGTTCACTGAAAATTTTGTGATCCATATTATTCTCGTTAAACTAGACACTCGTCTGTCTCAGCAAATCTCCAACGAGCAGAGAGTCTGGTAAAGACACCGATAATAACTGTTACTACTGGTGAGTGCTAATTTTGTTTCGGTTTGATTCTCTCTGACATAAACAGTCAGTTTGATGCTAATTAGTTAATCTTTCATTAGTGACAATAATGGCAAAATCATTACTAAATGTACAATAGAAAGAAATTGCGGTCTTTGTCAGCTGGAAATTGTACTTTCACTTTTGCCTCCTAAATAAGTTTGATAAGACGGTTTTACCATATCCCGTGGGTAGAACAGCAAATAAATCCTTTCCTTTTACAGAAGTTTTTATAACACTCTAGTTGTAAATCCTTAAGCTTAAACGGCAAATTCAATCTATTATAAATTTCTTCGGTAGTCGTTAATTTGACGGTTTGTTGAATCAACCAATGAAATCAAATACGGAAATTTTGGTACGGTAAGCTTCGTTCTGACGTTACAAACGTTATCGCGTGTCTTTACCAGACCCTCTGCTCGTCGGAGATTTACGGAGAAAGCAGAGCGTCTGGTTGCACGAGACTAGATCCATATGGGCGTCGCCATATTGTTTTGTTTGTTATTTGCTTCTACGGTTATTCGTGTTTTAATTTGGAATGCCAAAAATACAAGATTGACGTGCAATTTGTAATAAAACACTTAGTTTGTTAAAAATGAATGGGATAATTATTACTGTTGCAGTGTTGTTTTTTCTAGCCACTCATCAAATAGGAAAAGAGTAAGACGACTAAATAGATGAACGAGTTCACGAGTTTCTTTAAATAAAAATATACACTATATTTACGCTTACGTTTTTACCACTTTGAATTTGTTGGTTAGTTTTGTTTAGTTTTAACTGTATTTTAAATTGCAAACGGGATGTATTGTTGTTAATAATTGTTTGATTTAAAAGACAGAAAAGGGTCGAGGCTAAATGTGACGTCACAATGCACGGTTTACGTTGGCTGCCGTTATATTCCCCGCGTTAAATGAATAGGCGGATCCTTTATCTTTAGATGTTACTGGGGGTTTAGCGTACGTGGAATTTCATAAATAAAATATATTTTAAAATGAATTATGATTTATCGTACTTAACGGAATTATGATTATCACTTGGGACACGCCAATGACCACTGCACGCTTCGTTCGGTCCAACGCTCACACCGTAACATATTAGCCCAATTGGACAATTGGTGATATAAAGATAGTTGGAAACTGGAATCACTTATTCTAAAATGTCCAAGATTTATATACTCTCAATCTTTCAATTAGCCACAGAACTTCATCATCTCTGATAGGATTTTGTTGGAAGATTCTGCCAGATGATGCAATAACAATGAATGGAAAGATCTTCACTCTTTGTCATAATGGATAAAGTGCACATGAGGAATACTAAAAGCTCGTACAGGTATCATTGCCCTGCTTTTCTTTAGAAGAATATTTTTAAAGATTTCCCTACATATTCCTATGCAAATCTTTCATCCCATACCATAGCCCTTTCCTGCTCCTGGGGGCATGATTTAGACAAATTCGGACCTCTCTTATGAAAAGGGTTAAATCAATATCATAATTCCTATAAAGAATACAAAATTAAGAGTAGGACAAACATGTACCCATAGACATACAAGAGATGGGATCAGGTGCCCAGGAGGAGATATAACATCCCCTGTCGACTGGTCACATCCGTCGTGAGATCGATATCTTGAGAAGGTAAGCGGAGCAATCGGTAGTTAAAATAATTTTTTATATTAGAAAGCTTTAACATAAGTTTCGTTTTCTTGTTTTGCCCAGTGATTCTAGAAAAGAATCTTCTATCGACCCCAACCCTTTTTGGCATTTGCTAGATTATCTCCACTTGGAAGAGGATATTACCTTTCATTTGCAAATTTCAACCCCTTCACCTAATAATAGTGAAGGTGAAGATAACGAACAATGAACAATCTCATAACTCCTATAAGCAAAACAAAATAAAGAGTTGGGCAGACAGGGATCAGCCTAGGAGGGATAAGATTCCCCTGTTACTGGTTACACCCCACAGTGACTAATTTAGCCCTCTATTTTGATCAGGTAAACGAAGTAATCCGTTATATTGGTAAATTATCCTGACGTTTGGTTAAAATCTATCCAATGTTTGGGGAGAAAATATGAAATTGGAAAAATTTACAACGCCCAGAGACTACGGATAAAATTTGATAAGAAAAGGTCACTTGCACCTTTGGTTCAGGAGAGCAAAATATAACAGAAAAATGAAAATCTTGCCGTAATCAGGATAAGCAGGGCAGTGGTATTAGAAATTTATTTGTTGTGAAATCTTAGTACAAAGAACCCTCAGTACAAACATGACGAAAATATGTGGAGGTTCTTGTCAATGTAGGGTGCTATGAGCATGGAATAGGGACCTACCCTGAAAAGCATTGAAAAGTGATTACATCATTACCCCCATTAACCTTCGTCATCAAGAAACGTCTGCTTGAAACTCACAATTTCACAAAGACTCTAAAGAATGGACACTTTCTCCATACTTGTACAGATCTAGTAGATTAGACAAAGCAGAGTAAATGATACCAGAAAATCAATTTTGTAATACCTTGTTTTCATTCTTGTTTTTAACCGATTTATTCAGACGTCAGGTTTTCCCTACCCTTAATTTTGTATTCTTTAAGTGATTTATTTGTTTAATTGTACAAAACAAATATAGCATTGATGTATTCCCCCAAATATTCATTATGTGACTGCTGCTCCCTGAATCCTCAATAACCAATCCAATGAATTGTAGAATTGTGGAACATGTTCAATTTCATATAATTTAATCATGTTTGTTACAGGTACAATAATGAAGTTAATTCATCTAAATTTCATTTAGCGGAAATTTATCACATCCTATCGGGAGTCTTTACCACGATTCGCCCATGATATTTATGCGTCTCGGGCGGTCGGACCACGGTTATTTCAAACAATTACTAATGTAATAGTATAATTTTATTTTTGAATCCCATTACGGTTAAATTTTCAATTTCACATAATTTAATCATGTAATGGTATAATTTTATCTTTGAATCCCATTACGGTTAAATTTCTAATTTCAAATACTTTAATCATGTCTTAATATTCTAACCAGAAATGCAACTAAAGTTGTTTCTATTTTACAATATATGTTTCTTTATTTAACACACACACACACACACACACACACACACACATACATACATACATACATATATGTACATACATATATATATATATACAACGGGTTTGAACAAAAGTTCTTAAAACTTACGAAATTTTCACCCAAGAATTGTCATAAAACATATGCATAGACAAAATAAATTGCTAAGATATATCAATAAATTCCATTCGTCGTTTTCTTGTTGAAAATTTTAATGTAAAGGAATAATATCTATTATTATATACTTTCAATTTCATCTCTTCTTTTTTCTTTAAAAGTCTGCGGGCATATATCACACGATATATGCCCGGAAACATTCCGGCCTGCAAACATTACGTCACAATCAAATTTCTACGCCGTTAATTTTGAAATTTTTCGTGTTTTTCATCTTTTACTCAGTTAAACCGATAAAGTTATTGTTAAAAATAAAATTATTGTTAGTTTCTAAATGAAATTGAAAGTATATAATAAAAAGGTTATAGACTTTGTATGGGAAATATGACGACCTCGTTTTTTTGTCGCGAACGGACCTCGCAAGCTCGGTCCGTCTACGCGCCAAAAAACTCAGTCGTCATATTTTCCCATACAAAGTCCTATAAGTCCTATAAGTACATGTAAGGCAAATGCGTCATTGATTGGTATATATATATATATATATATATATATATATATATATATATATATATATATATGTATGTGTGTGTGTGTGTGTGTGTGTGTGTGTGTGTGTGTGTGTGTGTATAAGGTAAGAAACGAAGTTAAGTAATAACAAGTTGCTTCACAATAAGCTGATAGGCGCGAAATGCGATTGTTGCATATGACGTTACGGCATCACGTGATCCGTTTTCTCATAAGCAAAAATTTTGAAGTCAGGATGTCGATTTAAGTGGATTGAAATGTTAATCTAAATCTAAAATTTTGCATTAAAAATTGAGTGATTGTTTGTTTTATATGTATTGCGATAAAAACCTACTTCAGTTTCTAAATAATCTACGAACGTGGGACATGTCCTATAAGGCAGTTGTGTTGATTAGATAAGGCGCTCTATAAACGTACAATAATAATAACAAATATCACATCATCACTACGACATATTACATGTATAAGCCATAGGAATGTTAATCTTGATTAGGATTATCGAGAAATATGTAGGTTTGTAAATTTATTCTATCTTTCATTCCTTTCAAAAATTACTTTTTTGGTGATTTTCATTTCCTTTTTCGTTCATTCTGTGTTCGTTTTTCTTTGTTTTATATGAAATGTGGTCTACGTTTTTTGTGCCACCACCTCATCATAGGAAGGTGGTGGACCTGCCACAGAATTTGGCCTCCACTGTTCAGGAGTATCGGGAGATGTTAATTGATCGGACATATTGTTCGCCTGTGATGTACTATAACTATCCCTGTAGTTTGGTGAAAGTCGTCTTCTTTGTTCTTGTTCCTCTGACTGATCAGCTACAAAAAAGTGGAACGCATATAGTATGATATTGAATGAATTGTAGAAATCCAATACGGCTATACTGTATATCATCAGCAAAAGTGTGATACTTACATCTTTTTTTTCCATTATGTAATATAGGAGTAAGCATTATTTTTGGAAACAAAAATGGATTTCAGATATGTTGGCTTACCGGTGTTGTAGTGATGATGGTGATTTATGGTGACGTATGGTCGATCGTTCGGGTCATAAACAACCTCTTCTTGTCTTTGTTCCTGCCTACGCTTTTGTACATACTTCCTGTAGCAGAATGTAGCCACGAAGACAGAGAAGACACCTCCAAACACCAAGGAAGCTATCAAGTAGGATAAATCTGTGGACTCGAGGTCTGTAATGAACACAGTTTGTAGTTTAGAGTTCACTGATACCGCAAAGTTTTAGTAGTGATGAACTGGTTCACGGTAACTTTCGCGATCGAGATTAATTAAAACATAGAAGAAATATTTAAGAACTGGCTTGCGGCAAGAAATATTTACGATGATGAGGTTCTTGTGAAAAATTTTTGCATGCGATTAAACGTTGGTTTACAGTACATTAACAAAACCACTCCTTTCTGGCATGTGTAGAGGTTTTAATTCTTTTATTACAAGACTTTAAAATGCATACAGGAGACTTGAATATTAAGTTTTCTTATCAATAACAATGTAATCAAAATTTGGAAAAAATCTTTCCCGTTTACATTTTTGTGTCCAAAAGTTGCAGTTTACTCGTAATGCTTACGAAATCATAATAACTCATTACAATGTACCGTGTGGCGATTTTCGCTCCCTTCCGGCGTAAACCCTGTACACAACTCTTGAATTCGCCATTTCTTGATCTGTCTTCACCCGTATATACAATATACCAGAGGTACAGTAATTCGGGATAGATTGGACAGTGTCATCACAATCATACGACTGAAAACAACATCATTTCAGAACACTTAACAATGCACTACTAAAACATCCAATCCTTTAATCATACGTATTGACGACACCCTATTGGATATACTTGTGATTGCAAATGAAAATGCAATAAATGCCACAAACAGCAAAACTCTCCGTACAAAATTTAACTGATTACAAAATATCGACATCTTCATAGAATATTGATTTTGGTGCCGTACTCTCCTTTGTGATGCTATGACGTTACAATAACGACGTCAACGTCACATCTTTCTGTTCATTACTATGTTACACTCAGGAGAGCCACAAGGTAAATCATACACCCATTGTAATTAACATTTTGACCGGTATCTTTGGAATTGTATCTCTAATTATTGCACACCTATACCATGTATTTCATCTATCAATTTAATACATACACATGTACATGATTCCTTTCTTAATGTCACCATCCAACTTTACTGAAATACATTATGGTACATGTATTACTTGCGCTCAACAACCAAAGTACTTTTGATCGATGAGCGTTGAATAAAGTTATATATATAGTTTATCCAATATGTAACATATACCAAATACATGACAATAGAGTATATTTTTATATTTCAAAGCAAAATAAGTTATTTATTTATGATGTCATGGATGCGACTGGTCGACAGGGGATGCGTACTCCTCCTTGGCACCTGATCCCACCTCTGGTATATCCAGGGATCCGTGTTTGCCCAACTCTTTATTTTGTATTGCTTATAGGAGTTATGACATTGATCACTGTTTGTTATCTTCACCTTTCATGATGGAATTGATGTACTTTCATGTTTAAAATCAATACCTCTTACAACTGCCTGTAAGTATCGCTGGATTATTTTCTTGTTTACCCATCATCCTTTTGGAGTTTGTAGGAAAGAAGGACAATATATGTGTGTTATCTAGTACAACGCCATTTATGTTAAATGGTTTAGGAGGTTACCCGTGCTCTAATACACGCATCATCTAAATTCTTCATATTTTGTGTTTTTACACCATAGAAGAAATTGGGAGAAAGGTATGAGAATTTTCCAACTAGTTTTGAAGCAATTTTCAACAACTTTGTTTACAGCGTACTGGCCAAGCGTTTGTCAAGTTTTAATGTTAGTAAGTTACCAAATATTACCAAGTATTTTTTTCTCAAAGCTGGCCTATGATTCACAACATATGTATAAAATGCAAACTAAACGTACCTATGTTCTATGTAGCATCACGTATCAACAGTAGCAAATACATGTACTTACTTTAAAAGCATAGCTTGTTCTTGAGCTGCCCACTCTGTATTCTAATCTTTGAGAACAAGTTTCCAATTGAAAAAATTCAACTTGGACACATGTTTCCCATTTACTATCCTTCCCAAAGAACCCCATGTCACGGCAGATGATGCCCGTCTTCTCACCAGCATAAATGATTTTGAAGTTTTCGTCAGGAGAGGGCTTGAACAGTCCATAGCAAAGATCATCTTTATATGTTACTGCAATAAAAGCAATTATTCAAAATTGATCATATGTATGTAGTCTTAGGTTATCAATGCTAACAATTACGGTTTTCAAATAAGTGAAAATAAAATAGATACATACAACGGATTTAGTCATTAAAGATCTGTATACATATGTACTGCGGTCATGACAAAAAAACATAACTTTCACGTCTAACGCTGGGCTTATAGCGAAGGAAAAGTCCCCAATGTTACACATTCGTTGTCAAGATCTAGAACCGAATCTTGGCTTCCCGAATGTGAAACGGGCGCTCTAACCGCTTAGACTACCGGTAATTTTAGTTATGTAAGGCAGGCAATAGAACAAACACTGGTAATTAGTTATTTAAGGCCGGCAACAGAACAAACACCAGCAATTAGTTATTTACGAGAGGCAACAAAACAAGCACACAAAAAGACTATCAGATTATAATGATTTGTAATTTGTCTGACAATGTGGAAATATAAACCGCGAAATACCCAATACATATTGTTATACTTTCATGTAAAATACTCGAATCTGACTGGTCGAGAAGCATTTGAAAAAAACATTGTTACCTCCTGAGAACAAAAAGCACGCGCTCCAGGGTGATAGTATATTGCAACGGGTAACAGTTCTTGACAATGGATGATATTATGAAAAAATATGACATGGGTCAAATTTATGCGCGTACGGTTCGCCGTAGATTGTTAGACAACGTCGTTTCAGCGTTTGTAATAAACGGGAATACCTGTATCGACATACGAGATATCGCATGACAGTGATCGATCAAATGTAAACAGACGTAAGTTTTTTCTGTTTTGATGTTTATATGACATTCAGTATAATAAAACAAATATTGCATGTAGTTAAAGGTAACAATGACCCCCCCCCCCTCGAGAAACCATTATCAACCTCGGCTACGCCTCGCTTGACAATGGTTTTCTCGGGGTGAAAATGTTCAATGTTACCCTCAACTACATGCAATATTTATATATTAGCAAAAGTTAATCTTTACTAGAGCATCCAGTTGGGAGGCACAACGCATGACACCGGAGGAAGTATTGTGCAAATAATCTCGGTTGAGATTCGGCTCGGCTGAATATTTGGACTGACGCCGTTCCCGAATCTTGGAGCAGTCCTTTATAATTCATGTCTGGAAATTTACTTTCAGTTTCTGCCAGTTCTAGCATATTAATGTGCACTTAAGTGACACTGCTGTTCGCTTCAAATAAGCGATTTGACAATCAAACTAACCCTTTACCACTATTTATTTTGCATTGCTTACCGCCTAGGTATAAAAATCCCAAATTGAAAATAGGCACTAAATTTTCCGTTCAAATGAAGACTTCCGTGACACAATATTTTATCTCCTGGAATTGAAGAGTTCCATTAGTCTACTTTATCTAGTTACTGATACATTGTATGTCGATCTACATACCTACTTGCATTTCGCTAATTTAAAAAACAAACTATAGGAACTCTTCACTTTTGGGAGATAAAATATTGCGCCATAGAAGTAAGTCTTCATTCGAACGGAAAAATAAGTGATGGTTTATTTCATGGAATTTACAGACTGAGACGGTAAGTAATACAGCATTGATAGTGATACAGAATTGGTTTAATAATCAACTAACTGATTTGAAGCGAACAACAGTGCCATCTAAGTGCACATTAATTGCTAGAACTGGCCGAAACTGAAAATAAATTTCGAGACATGAATTACGAAGGACTGCTCCGAGATTTGGTGAAGGCGTCAGTTCAAATGTTCAGCCGAACCGAATCTCAACCGATATTATTGTGCAACATATAGATCTATTCTTAGAATGAGTCTTGTAATATATTGATCAAATATCTATCGCAGATATTTTTATAATCACACTTCCAATTTGCCGCAAGTAGCAAAATTCCAATAAGCTACTATAACTAAATGAATATGAGGAACTCTTCTATTGGAGGTAGAAATGGAATGCGGGTGGTTTCGTCCCGATTACATATTCGCACCTAGTGGATTCGCACCGAGTGGTTTCGTCCCAATTCCAATGCAGATAACTTAAGGTAGAACATTGCCTTATAGTCGAGTGGTTTCGCCCCAATGTACTAATCGAGTGGTTTCGCCCCAATTTTGTAATGATATTTTATTTCTGTTTTTTACGTGTATTTCTTTAAACCCAGAACTTCTAAATCCTGATTAAGCTGATTATTGTCTAGACGTCTTTGTGATTTCTTACACGAAATTTTAATGTTACAATATGAAGTGGTGAAAAAGCAATGAAACATTTAATTATTTCATTTCTGCTATCGCTTCTAACATTATCTTTATAGAATCCCTTTTCAGAGAGCTTACATTCATAAAATAATATAAAAATTTAACATATCTTAAAATTATAACAATTTAACATATCTCAAAATTCACTTTCTTAAAATGATCAACTACTTTTACTACATTGCTGCTTTACGTTTATGCTATTAAATTGAATTCTTCAATTTGAGATTTATATAAATATACCTAAGATTAATAAAATCACATAATAGACACACTAATTTTATCTACATAATGCTAATTCTGTTTTATATGATAATTTTTACTTACTGATTTTCCACAATGAATGCAACTTGCCATGGCAAAAATTCTTGGTATAATGATAGAAATGGACATAGTTTGGACGTCGGTAAATTAATATACTGTATACTAGTATTCATTAATTTCAATTCAATTGCTCATCATTTAAAGAGAGTATGCTCTGATCAATCGTCCCGACCACTGTTGCCGTATATAAATATCCAAAAACTGTTGGTATAATGATCAAAATGAACATATCTTGGGCGTCGGTAAATTAATAAATAGCATTCATCCCCTAATTTCAATTCAATTCAATTGCTCATCGTTAAAGGAGAGTATGCACTGATCAATCGTTCCGACCACAGTTGCTACCTACTCAATGGGGGCGAAACCACTCGGGACGAATCCACTTGGGTACAGGTAAAGGTACGAATCCACTAGGTGCGAATATGTAATCGGGACGAAACCACCCGACACCGTAGAAATGTACAAACAAAATAGGTACCGATATTTCATACTTTATCAATCTAAACATCAATGATGATAATGTACATGTATTCATACAAAATATTTACAATTTATAGATTAAACAAACGACTTACATGTATGTGTTGAAAGTGATTCTGAAGGCAAAAGCATCCAACACACACAGATCAAATATACGAGAAACTCCATCTTACGTAATCAATAATACAATGCTTAGTGTATCCATTTCATCGAATCCCTGACCTTGTACCTGGACATCTATATAATGGCACCATGAGGATCAAACCTGTAGTAAAAATTCCACACTGCTACTCATCGTCCTTTCCTACATACGCCTGTTCTGCCAGAAATGTAAACAAACAGAGTTACCGCTCTTTGACACAGAACGCATTGAAGGATAATATTTACGTGAATTCCTTATCCATGCTCAAATAATGATTTCATGATAATGATAAAATAGCGAAAGCAGTAAAAAATATTTCGTCGTAACTTTCATTTTCAGGAAAAATTATTTTATGATTCAGCGTTCTGAATTCTCATGTTTCAGGTTAATAGACTCCAATTAAAATAGTATTATTATTTTTTTTATTATCAAATATGGGCTAAAATAATAATGGTGTATGAAGTAATACTTAAGCCATACCTTTCTTTAAAATGTTATTTGATTAAACCATATCAAACCTGAATCCTAACTGATTAATTATTTGATATGTTAACGGTACAAACGTTTTTACACATGCATGCGAGAATCCCAAAATTTTCAATGGGGAATGGGTTCCACTCAATGATTTGTTAGGGGCTTCAACATATACATTAGGGACTAACATTGATTTGAACATATATCATTGTATCCATAATATACAATATACAGTAGGGTTAGGCACAAGTCCTTAAATATGTAGATTATGACATACATATTGTAACGTGCTATTGTCCAAGAATAAGGCAGATGTTATATTTACAGTTTATTTACAAATATGCACATATTTACACACAACATTTATGTTGAACAACTTCAAATAGTTGAAGTTCAATATACACATCAGTCCATCTGCTTACGGAGCAGAACTGACATCCATCTGTATTAAACTCCAATACAGAACTGACTCAAACTTGGGCATGCCCCTCAAACTTCAAGGTTCCCAGCCAAAATCATAAAGCACCGATAATGGCTAACCTTAATCAGGAATATAAACAATTAACCCTTATATTCCCATGAGAACATCGGCGACCACTAGTGTAGGACGCTGACAGACATATCCCGTTACCCATTGTGATAACAGTATAGAGCAATAAATGCTGAGCATGCATACAAGATAAACAAGTGAACAGAATTAGTGAAACTCCTAAATTATGACATTGCTCCCTCCTTCAAAGACATGTGCCCACACATGTTATTTACAAATTAAAATTGACAGTTTTCTCAATGTACATTCTCAGTTAATTACACTGTCACTTTATAAATCCAATCGTTCCACAGGACGGCGGATTCGTTTACCGCGACCGTATTCTGCATCAATCCCTGCTTCGCAATCGTCATTATAACTCGCATTGTCAATAGAACGTACCTCGTCATCATCACCAGACTGCTGATCGCTTGACGGCTGCCACGCGTCACTTTGGCCATAAAATGGTTTTAATCGGTTGTAATGCACAACACGAGGTCTGGAATTTGGTGTCTTTTGGATTCTGTACACAAGATCACTAATTGACGTAACTACACGATAAGGTCCGTCCCAATTAGATTGTAATTTTGGGCTCACGCCGATTTTGCGTTTAGGATCAAAAAGCCACACGAGGTCACTACTTTTATATGGGTTAAATTTCACAGAATAATCGTATCCGGACTTCTGTTTATCACTTGCACTTTTAATATGTTGTCTAGCCGATTCATGCACTTTGCACATTTTGTCCTTCAAGTCTGCAACATATTCAGGCCCACTGTTTGTTTCTTCTTTAGGAATACTTCCGTACATTAAATCCACAGGTAAACGTACTTCCCGACCTAACATCATCAAATTCGGGGAATATGACGTTGATTCCTGGTCAGCACTCCTATATGCCATCATTGTCATCGGGATAATTTCGTCCCAGTCTCTTTGATCTTTAGACACTAATGTTGCAAGCATATTTCCAACCGTTTTATTGAAACGCTCAATCATTCCGTCAGATTGGGGGTGTAAAGCTGTAGTTCGAGTCTTCTCCATTCCTAGTAGTTTTGACATCGAGATGAATAGTCCAGATTCAAAATTTCTTCCCTGGTCGGAATGAATAAGTAAAGGGACCCCAAAACGACAAATGAACTCATCAACGAGCTTCCTGGCTACAGTCTCAGCCTCTTGATCTGGGATCGCGTATGCCTCAGTCCATTTAGTAAAATAATCTCCCACAACAAGAATGTATTTGTTTCCGCGTTCTGTTACAGGTAAGGGACCCGTGATATCCATGGCCACCCTCTCCATTGGAGCTCCCACATTGTAGATCTTCATAGGGGCCTTGTAGGATTTAGACGGACTTTTCCTTGCCGAACACTGTTCACATTTACGACACCAGTCCTTTACACTAGATCCAACACCCGGCCAATAAAACCGTTCTCGTATCCGAGACAAAGTTTTGTTGACTCCAAGATGACCAGCTGTAACGGCATCATGAAGCGATTTTAATATATCTGCACGATATATTTCTGGCACAATCACTTGCCACGAAATTCGCTTCCCTGTATCATCTTCCCATCTCCGATGCAAGACACCATTCTTGAATTCCAGTCTTTGCCACTGAGACCACAAAGTTTTCACTGGCACACTTTCCAAACAGATTTCCTCCCATTTAGGCTTGGTATGGCTTTGCTGCAATTTTGAGAAAATAACACCTATTGTCGTATCGTCTCTTTGGGTTTTGGCCATTTGAGATTGTGATATTCCATTTATCCAGGGAGGTTGAGTCTTTTTACGGACAACATTGCATTTTCCTTCTTGACGAAAAGTTTGTTCAGTTCGCTCACAATATGAGCAGTCTTGGCAAGGTCGGCACGACATCGAGTCAGAATTAATATGTTCTATTTCAAAGTCATAAGTGCCAAGAACTTCCAGCCATCGAGCTAACTGTCCTTCAATATTTTTGAAATTCATAAGCCACCGAAGTGACCCATGGTCTGTGCGTAGGCGAAACTTCCTGCCATACAAGTAGCAGTGGAAGTGTTTTATGGACTCTACAATCGCGAGTAATTCCTTGCGGGTTACACAGTAGTTTGTCTCGGATTTCCCTAATACATGACTAAAATAGCCTATTACTTTCTCCTTACCATCTTGAATTTGAGAAAGCACAGATCCAATGGCTTTGTTGCTAGCGTCTGTATCTAGGATGAACTCTGAGCCTTGAGGATCCGGGTATGCCAGTACCGGACTGTGCATTAGTTTAGATTTTAGCTGCTGGAAAGCCGTGTTGCACTCATCCGTCCACAAAAATGGTTTATTTTCTGTCATGGAATTTAATGGACGAGCAACTTTTGCAAAGTTCAAAATAAACTTGCGATAATAAGAGCATAATCCAAGAAAACTACGAAGCTGCTTAATGTTAACGGGCACAGGCCAATATTTTATGGCATCAATGTTTGATTGATCCACTTGAATTCCGTCCGGGGTTACAATATGCCCCAAGTATGTCACTCGCTTTTGAAATAAGAAACATTTCTTTGGACTTAATTTCAGTCCCGCAGTACGTAGTCGCAAAAGCACTTCCTCTTAACGATTTAACGTTGTCTCAAAGTCTTGACCGAAAACAATCACGTCATCAAGATAAACCAAACAGGTTTTCCAAGATAATTCCGATAAGACTTTACTCATTAACCTTTCAAAGGTGGCGGGTGCATTACACAGTCCAAAGGGCATGACCTTGAACTGGTACAGTCCATTTTCGGTCACAAAGGCAGTTTTCTCACGATCCTGATCTTCCACTTCAACTTGCCAATAGCCGCTTTGTAAATCAAGGGTGCAAAACCACTGAGAACCAACTAGAGCGTCCAGTTTGTCGTCAACTCTGGGAACCGGAAATGAATCCTTCTTAGTAACATAATTCAACTTTCTATAGTCTACACAAAACCGAAGGGAACCATCCTTCTTCCTCACCAATACAATTGGCGAAGCCCAAGGACTGTTTGATTTTTCAATCACGTCCTGAGATAACATCATTTCGATCTGTGATGACACCTCAGATCTCTTAGCAAATGGCATTCGACGGGGTTGTTGTTTGATGGGTGTAGCACCCTGAGTGTCAATCTTGTGTTTGATTACTCCTGTGCGACCAAGTGCTAATTTGTCGGATGCAAACACATCTTTGTTGTTGATCAAAAACTGTTTTAGGATTTCTGATTGTTTTCCATCCAAATTGACACATGATTCAGATAGTAAAGTCGAAAGGTGATCCGGAATTTTGCCATCTGGATAAGAACAAGTTTCCTCACTTCGGTCTATTGTTACAGCTTCGCAGTGACCAACTACTGTTCTCGGATAAAGTTTGATTGATTTGTCTGACACATTGAGCACACGTATAGGAATTTTTTCCTTCGACAAATCTACTACAGCTTTCCCTACAATCAGTTTGTACTTTTCAGTGAATTTCTCCGTAGGAATAACAAGGCCGGTCTTAGGCACTGAATCGGTATCCAAAACTTTTCCTTGAAGCAACATCTCACTTCCAGCTGGAACAACACTGGTATCTTCCAGAACAACCCTACAACATCGCATGTAGTTGCACGAGAATGTTGAACATTTTACAATATGCCCATTCAATTTAAACTGACTATTTCCTACATCAAGAACACATTTATGTGCCTTCAAGAAATCAAATCCGAGCTATCCCTCGATGTCCTCATCAATGTCAACAATCCAGAATTCGTGCTGTACAGAAATGCCTGCGAGAGTCACGTTCATTGTCGCGATCCCTTTTGCATGAATACATTTGCCATCAGCCATCTTCATATTCATTTTAGAAGGTTGTAATTCGGGGAGTGGATTCATTTTCCTGTAGACACTGGTATTAATAATGTAGACATTGGCACCTGTATCTACAAGAAATCGTACAGATTCGACATCATGTATACATCCATCCACATACATACCAGACCCGTCCTTCGATATTCGACAAGATCGCGGGTTTCCCTTACCAGAACTTGATGATTTTTTGGCTTTCGGGCAGTTCCTTCTAAAATGATTCCCACCACAGTTCCAACAACGGATTTCTTTTGTTGATGGTTTTGAATTAGCAGCACATGTATCTTTCGATTTTTTCATTGTTGCTATTTCCTTGCGCATTTCAACGAGTTCCTTTGAAATTTCTCCCATACATGCTTTAATGACATCAGCACTGAATGATTTTTCATTTGCATAGTCACTGACAGTTACATTCCGCACCCTGTAGTAGCTCGTTTTCCTCGCTGTTTTTCTGCCATATTAAATGCATCCAGTTCCACGGACAGTTTTGTAGCATCATCAATGGTTTTTGGATGCGCTTGCTGAATCCTCAGCCTCATGTCGGAGTCAGTAAGGGCGTCTATGAAATGATCCCGACACAATGTTTCCAGTAGATCTCGCGGAGCATTAGGGTAAGCTTTTCTGCTCAATCGTTTTATATATTGAGCTAACTCCGGAAGTGAGTGGTCTCTTTTCCGGACAAGGTTTTTTAGCTGAACTCGGAACAGTTCAGCTCTGTTCTCGGATCCAAAACGGCGACTTAGTGCAGTTGACAATTCAACATAGGAACGTCGTTTTCCTGGCTCCAGATCAGCTAACACTCCTTGTGCAGCACCCCTTAACGAGGACGCTAAGAACATGGACTTCCTTATGTCGTCCCATCCATTTATCTCCGCCACGAGTTCAAACTGGACTTTATAATCATCCCACGGCTCAGACCCATCATATGCAGCTGGACGTACTAAAGGTTTCATGAAATCCCTGTTACTTTGATGATCATCATTGTAACTATTGTTTCTGAGTGCCGCTGTAGTATTGCGTATTTCTCGATCAAGCGCTGCACATTCTCTTTCTATACGCTGGATCTCATGAGGGGTGGATGTCATCGTCTCTATTCCTGTATCTGACCTATTACGTCTTATTCCTAATAGCACAGTTGGGGTATCTAAATTTTCTGCCATATCACTTGTAATAATAATCCCACCGCTGCCACCAAAATTGTAACGTGCTATTGTCCAAGAATAAGGCAGATGTTATATTTACAGTTTATTTACAAATATGCACATATTTACACACAACATTTATGTTGAACAACTTCAAATAGTTGAAGTTCAATATACACATCAGTCCATCTGCTTACGGAGCAGAACTGACATCCATCTGTATTAAACACCAATACAGAACTGACTCAAACTTGGGCATGCCCCTCAAACTTCAAGGTTCCCAGCCAAAATCATAAAGCACCGATAATGGCTAACCTTAATCAGGAATATAAACAATTAACCCTTATATTCCCATGAGAACATCGGCGACCACTAGTGTAGGACGCTGACAGACATATCCCGTTACCCATTGTGATAACAGTATAGAGCAATAAATGCTGAGCATGCATACAAGATAAACAAGTGAACAGAATTAGTGAAACTCCAAAATGATGACAATATAAAAAAAATCGAGTCAAAATTTTGTGTTAATACATATAAATCCTTATAATATGATATCATTTCTAATCAAGTGCAAGTTCAATTTAAAAGCTGAGTTGAATCTATAACATGTTAAAAATACATTTTTCTATCATAAAAAAATATTTTCTATATCTGCAACGGTTAGTGCATCATTATCCCCGTTTAAGGCGTTAATAGTAAAGATTTTAACAAGTCTGAAAATTGATGAAGGAATATTTTCCTATACCTAGCCTTTGTAAATATTTTACTTTTTGATAGGAACACTAGAGGCTTGAAATACTATTGCATATGTAAAATCATCTTCTACATGTAACACACAATTATGACAGTCTGTTATACATATTATCTAACCGTAATTTTTCGTACTTCATTACTCAAATTACTCAAGGACGGGGTTGATTCTGGACTCTTAGTTTCCCTGTACAGGTGGGCCTGATATAGTATCTGACAATGTACGTGTAATAAGGAACAAATCATAAAAAAAAATCTCCGTACATTCTCATTAAATAACTTCATTGAGTAAATGGTGATATCCTTCAATTTCATGTAATAATCCTAGTTGCAATATTGGCGTAAAACATTATGATATTTTACAGCAACTTACTCTTTAGCCCGATGATGAAATATTTCCGCTTTTCTATCTAGTAAATAAATGTAAATTATTACTTGTCAGACCTCCTCTCCTTTCTTGTTGGAAACGATACATCGAAATCTACTGAACAGTTAATCATATTCACTTCATGTCAAGCTTACAGATAGATAACTAAAATTTATGTCACAGTAAGTAAAGTGGCATGGTTGATATTCACCTTGTGTGTGAAAGCTAAACAAACTTAAAAGCAATGATGGGGGATGAGACTTCCGCCATGTTTCACGTCATCGGATAAACAAAAGACTCGATGTAAGCGGTGGCTACGTGTATTGTTGGATGCGAAAAAGACCAGCTCTAGGTTGTATTTTGTGTTGCTCTAAAAAGTCCCCTCATTAAATAACACAAAATTAAATTGAGAGGAGGGAAACATCAACACATTGAAACATCAGTAAGCATCCCTTGTTGACCCTTCACTCCCGCCGTGAGTCCTCTATCTTGATTGGAAAAACGGGGCAATATATGGCCAAACTCAGGATGTGAAGAAAGGCCTAACAATCGGTATGACACAAGCCGAACAGAACTCAGCCTGATTATATAATGGCTGGTTGTATTTGATTAATAAGATCACTGAGATATATCAAATCACTAAAATACCCATATACTCATTAAAATATCCATATACAAAATATGAAACGTCTAACTTAAAAAATTCAAGAGATATTCAGTAGGCTGGGTATTCTTAAAAGTATATTATCCTGCAAGATCAAGGGGTTAAAAACTTTGATGCAATATAAAAGGTTTTGCAACAAGGAATGCATATATATATATATATATATATATATATATATATATATATATATATATGAAAACCCCATCACTCACCATGCAAAAGTTATGAGCAAGGTTAAACTTTGAGATGCACAGATAGCCTGGGACAAAAAACAATATATCCCTCAACTATAGTCGCAGGAGGATGAAAATTGAATCCACACAACTTGGGCGCATTTGCATTTCGATATGATTTAGTGTGGTCCTGCTACTCTTCAAAAGAATACCATTTAATTCCTATATAAAAAAAAAATATGGTCCCACCCTACCCCTTGGACCCCTGAGAGGAGGGAAATATCCTAACCGTAGCTCACAAACGTGAATCTGAAATATATGTGGATGCTTGCATATCAATACGATTATTCATGGCCATGCTGTTGTCGAGATGAAGATTTTTAAAGGTTGTTCCCTACATACATGTATTCACCTATAAGGTTGTTCCCTATAAATTCTTATGAAAACGTTGACCTATTGTGGCCTGAACCTTCCCCCGGGGATCATAATTTGAATAAACTTGAATATGCACTACCTGGGGATGCTTGCATATTATTATGAATAACCATTGTCCTTTCTTGAAAAAAAGTTTTTCTATATACCAGCATGTTCAACTTTGATCCACTATTGTAGCCCAATCTTACCCCTGTGGTCCATTATTTAAACAAACATGAATCTACTTTATGCATTGAATTTAACCCAATGGTTCTCGAGAAGATTTTTAAATAACCTCTTTCGAGTTTTTCCTTTTCTTAATTATCTCCTCTACGGAGGGAGGATGGCCCTTTATTTGAACAAACTTAAAATCTTCTTTCCCCAAGGACGATTAGTCTCAAGTTTGATTAAATTGGTCGAGTGGTTTTTGAGAAGAAGATTTTTAAAAGATATTACAGAATTTTCACTAATTCTTAATTATCTCTACTTGAAAAATGGTGTGGCGCTTCATTTTAAGAAACTTGAATCCTCTTTAAGCAAGCATGTGTTGTGGCAAGTTTGGTTGAAATTAGCCCTGTTCCTCTGGAGAAGAAGTCGAAATGTAGAGTTTACTGACGGACTGATGGACAGACGGATGCGGCTCAAGATGTGATCAGAAAAGCTCACTTCAGCTTTAATTTCAGGTGAGCTAAATAGTGGAAAAAAATCATTAACGTCAAACGTACATATAGTATATCACGAAGTATTTATTGCTGGAATAATATGATTGAATAGAATTCATGAACAACTACTAGCCATATAGAAATATTTCATACTATGTTTATTAAGATTCTAACATGCAATTGTCACAACTGCTTCGCATTCATGAGGAAATGACTATCGCTAAAAAATGTAAAGATATCAAAACATTGGAAATGTAAAGATAATAATAATGATGAAAACAATAATGGGTCAAAATTAAAAATACGGCCAAAAAAAAAAAACCACAACTCATAACATGAATTCAGGACTATGAATATAATTATGATATAAAATAGACGTAAAAATTGCAAGCATAAAGTTAACATGAAATGATAATTTTGGTTGAATTCTCTCAGTAACTCTCCAAATTCATACATACTCATCCATATTCTATAAGATTTAGAAATAGTGCAGGTGAATGAAAGTTACTACATGTATATGATGATAATAAAATGTATGACTCAGTTTTCAACATTAGGTATAATTGTTCACCACAATTGCATCATATCGCACAAATGTTTAAAATCGCAAAACTGCTACGAAAACTGCCCTTCAACATTACCATTGCCATAATTTCTGTAATGATGTGGGTTTTTTTTTTTAAAAATGTTAATAAAGAAATCAAGCAATAAAATCTTAATACAACCATTATAATATATCACCAACCAACGTGAAATCAAATGGTCGATATATCACAGTTATCCTTTGGTGACCTCATCATACGACGGAGGTGCACCCATGTTATTTATGGGCTGTTGTACATTAACCGGTGGATGGGGAGGTATCATCTGTTGCCCGGATGGATACTGAGGGTAAACCTGGAACTGAGGAGGTGCCTGTGGTGGCATACTGTATCCTTGAGGAAGGGGAGGTTGTCCTTGAAACTGACCCTGATTTGTATTCGCTCCCTGATTTCCTGAAAAATTAAATTTTCTAAATTCAAAGCTGGGTAAACATGCATGTTTCTAAGCCTTTAAAGATTTTCATTTAACAATGAAAATTGAAATGTATTTCTATTCACGAACGGTATTTATCCCATTCATCTTACTCAAAAATTCTTTTTCAATGATTTATTCCTAAAAACATTTTGATAAGCATAACTTCTACTGCACATGGGGATTAAATGGATTAACTTTTCATTTGTGAATTCAATGACCTCTAGGTTTCATTTTTGACATTAATAGCATCCCTTGAATAATGCTCATGATGAAAGGTGAATATAACGAACAGTTATAACTGCTATACTAATTAGAGAGTTGGGCAAACACGGATCCCTGGATATACCAGAGGTGGGATCAGGTGCCTAGGAGGAGTAAGTATTCCCTGTCGACCAGTCACACCCGCCATGAGCCCTATATCTTGATCAGCCCCAATCTATCCACTGTCGGAGCAGGCGGAAAACAGCTACTAATTATATGTGGGGGTTAATTAATAAATGTATTTGCCATATACAGAAGAAACAAATGTAATTTTAACTAAAAGTTAGTAATACACTGAAATCCTTGTACCTCACTTTTTCTTTCTTTTTTATTCATTTAGATATAATTATGTAATGTTCTTTCCTTTGCTCTTTGTTCTCACATTTTCATATTTGTATATCTGTTATATGATTCATCACTAAATATGTATTTTTGATATAATCTTTGCAATGAGGAATAAAATATGCAATGAATGAATGAAGAGTTCAGTGATCATAATCAAACTTTGTAAGTTTTGCCAAGAAAAATAACGGTGTGCAACTCGAGAGACAATAAGTGACCTTGGTGTGACCTTGGTGATAATGGTGATGTATATTAACACTGGGTTGCTGATTTTGTCGGTAAGCAACCATCGCTCCCCGGTTTTGCATCTCATTTAGTTTTCTTCTGCGTATGCACATCACTATACAAACGATGAAAACTATGAATCCTATGGAAAGGGCAACACCGACTATCGCTGATACTGGAGAACCTGTTAAAGACATGAAAATGGGACTTAGAAAGTTAAAATAGTTAGTTATTGTATATATTATATTTACAAATCATGATATCTTTCAATTTAAGCTTCGATTTTAGTTTTTCACTTCAAGCGGCACCTATAACCATTCAACAGCTGCAATACAGAAAAATGCATTCTTTACCACAAAACACCAAAGCCTGCGGTGGAAAAAAATTAGAATAGAGAAAAAGAGTACTAGTTAAACAGTAGTAGACATATGTGTATATGCTGTACTTATTTGCACACTATATGCATTCTGATTCGTGTTAAAAAAAATTCTGGTTATTTTGTCGTAAGAGTCACAATACACAAAATTAGCATTCACTAGTGCACGTGCTGACAATTTTGTTTTTTCCATTTTTAGTTTTCTTTTGTAGCTGTACAGATAGATCACGTGATTCTCAAATATGGAGGTGAGATGTTTTTGACTAGTATATGTTAAAAGAACATTTAAATGATAATCAAATTTTGAAAAATTCATATCATGACCAAGAGTTTCAAAAATCGAGAAAATATCCTTGTTTTGAATAAAATCAAATCTTTCGAGATCTGTTATTCCCACAAACTAAGTCAGGGAATGAAGATTTGGTATACATGGATGGATTGAAAATTATACAGAATATTCAATATTACTTTACACAGAATAAATGACAAATCAACAAGGTCTAGCAGAGATAGTTGACCATTAGATGGATGTGTCAAGGTGTAAGCTATTAGTTACATGTACCACTGTAGCCCGGCGTGGGTTCGAATCCCGCTTGCGCCGGTAAGTGAGAAAGTTTCCCAGTCTACTTTCGGAAGGTTGGTGGTCTCCTCCCAGGTACATTGTATCTGGGCCCTCTCTTCCAACAACACAAACTGGGCGCCACCAGATAACTGAAAAATTGTTGAGTGTGGCGGAAAGTTAGATTTTCCTGATGTAACTTCTTGCATCACGACATGCACCGACATGATAAAGAACCCTCGCTGTTACTGCCCTGGAAGTCGTAGATTCGTACACTTCACCTACTGCTGGTATACCAGTATAACAGGAAAATTCTCAAAGAGAGGTAAAACAAACTATCAAAACAATGAGTTTCCCTTGAAACAGTTGTCTAGTTGTAGCTGGATACTAGTAACAAAATTTCTCATTTGAAGTTGTCATCTACTACTTCTTCACGTTTCCAGTTTCACGTAACTGGCATGGCTACTAGTGGCGAACGTCTCGCTTGTTAAGTAGTCAGTGACTAGTAGCTGTTTACATTTTAAAAGTAAGTCAAAATGCACAACACTTTAAAATACATGTAGTGTTAAAGATTTACTTTTTTTATTTGATGTGTCTTCGCGTCCTGCATACACAGTGTAGACAACTTTTGAGCTCTCTATTTTCCTCTCTGTCTTTATACGAATGTACAGTAATTCAAATGTACAAAATACTGGGATGTTTTCAGCACTGTCACTACAGGAATACGTCTGAAATGATACCCATTTGTTAATTTTTTTAAATTTAAAAATAAAGATCTACATGTACTTATCTACCTCTAACATAGAGAGAAAGTGAGAGATATCTTGCCTAAGTCGTAAAATTAGCTTACTCTAACGGGAGTGTTTCTATTGCCTCCCGCCCTGTACTCCAATGTCTGAGAGCAATCCAGAATGAACTCTTTCACTTTGACACATACTTCCCTTTCCAATGATGCACCATCATCCCAGCCACTAAACGAAAAGTCTCTACAAAGAAAACTTAACTGGTCGGTTGTATGGGTGACTTCGAAACTTTCTCTCGACGTGGGATAAAACGGCCCATAACATCTATCATCTTCGAACGTCACTGTAAATATATAAAATATCAATTTAGAATATTTAGTCCCTGGAGATAGAGTAGCATATTGTTGGTTCATTTGGTTGTTGTTTTTATGGGTTTTTTCTGTTTCCTTAGTATGTTTGAAACACTAGTATCTTGAGTGGGCAAGACTTTTAAAGAAAAGAAAAAAACATATGGAAATACCCCATATTTGAAGTGATATTACATGTGTAAAAATGTATACAATAATTTTAGGATGCATGTTAAATGTAGCTGAGTGCTTAATAAAAATGTTGATATACAACACATAGGTGTCACCATTATTCCTAGCATATAGACGGGTGCAAATTCGAAACTAAAACACGTGTTTAGTTGCTGAAGAAATTCCGGTGAAAACACGCATGGTCCAGCAAAAGGTCTGTAGCTGAGAGGGAAGGTCTGTAGCTGAGAGGGAAGGTCCCATATGAAAGGTAGGTTTTTAAGAAGGGCAGATAGGGTTCTTGATTGTGCACAGTGTCTAAATCCCCATGTTTGGTACTGTGGTGGTGTGGGGTGGTGCGGATTAGCCCACATGAAAGAAATCAAAGCAAAAAGGGGCACCAGCACCAGAATTTATATGTCATAGATTACATGTAATTTAGGGTCATAATTTATTAACTACACCAATATGAAATACAAGTATTGACATAAAAGGAAAATATGATTTTTCATTAGTCTGCCATAATCTGACTTTGATGTATACCCCCTACCCACATGTTTCAGAACCAAAAAAACTGTCCCCCTGCCACCTTATTTGGCAGTGCACATTGTTGCTGTGGTGCCCTCTTGTGTGCTTTTGAATTGAATCATTACACAATTGTACTTACATTTACGTGTGGAGAGAGATTCCGAATCGGAGAATAATATTGAAATACACAACACTGAGAAATACAATTTCATAATTCTAGATGTGTAAAACGAGCCCAAGTTCCTCTATCATTATTCCCTCGATCCCAAGAAATATCTCGCCAGGAATGCGAAACTGCATCTATATGCGACCTTGATGTAAACAAATAGAGTTATCGTTCATTATGTCGTATTTCTGGGCGCGGATCTCCTATGTTTACTACATGTATTTCAAGCATTTATTGTGTTTTTTAATGTGATGCATGCAGATCATTTACAATGTGTTTAAAATCTCGATATATGCTTCAATGTATGTCATTCAATTATTGAAAACTAAGTGGGGCAAATTGCAAAATCCAATATATCGTCGACTGCCCTATTTCGGTGACATATATGCAAACATATATAGAGTATGTCTTCAATTTTTGTTCTTCCGAAAATGAACTACTAGAAGGAGAGTATGCAAAAACATCAACACGAGCACTCCAAAAATAAGCCCATTTACTTAATATATGTATTACTTTTTCAAGCAAATCTTCAAATTGATATAAAGTATACCAAAAGTAAAGTAAAAAAAATTAATTACTTTAAAGGTAGGAGTATTATTTATTTATTAAATCCAAGCGATTGATGAGAAAATCGCGGTTTATCACTAAGGTCACCGAAACTGGTCAGTCGACGATATATATATATTTTAATTTTAATTCTCACTGTGAAATATTCTCAGTAGATCTTGAGTTAATTTCCCTGTAGATATATGAATTACTATCAAAATAATCCCCTTTTGTTGAATACATGAAATTAGCTAATAATGAGAAATACAATGTAGATAAAAATTGTATAATTAATCATTTACTGTTACTTTTAAGAACATGCTTTCAAAAAGATAGGTGCCGTGTTTGATCCTCAACTCTTGTACTATAGTGTACAACCAAATCGTAATGGCTACGCCTACTACGTACCCAAATCTGAAAGCACCGTCAATGTATCGAGGTCCCAGCGACCTCTCTCCTGTATCTCTATATCTATCTATCTAATCAGTAAATTCCCACAATACCATACTCTCTTAAAGAATCGGATCTATAAAGATACGTGTGCAAGGCCAATAAGAAATTTATAGAACTACTGAAAAGGCCACCACTGTTGGTTGTTTAAACCTCAGTTTTTCTACGCAAGTTAACGCAACCCACGTTTCTATCAAGAGACGTATACATTGTATTGCGTAAACAAATATCACACAAGTACTAAAATACATTACGGGAAAAAAACCACTCGCAAATAAATCTACATCGCTAACAAAAATGATACACCAAGTAATAGACTAAATTAAGAAAAAACCAACCTGTAACTATAAAAGTGTACTGGAATGTTAATACATGTACTGTTTCTTCACCAGCCCATCTGATACCAATACAGACGCCGGTATAGAGTTCTACAATCACTGGGTCGGGATGAGAATACGTATGTAAAACTTATACGGTACTAATTATGATGCACCAAATGCGCATTTCGACAAATAATGTCTCTTCAGTGATGCTCAACCGAAATGTTTGAAATCCGAAATAATGAAGTTTTAGAGTACGTATATAATTTTTCCAAATCATGAAAATTAGGCAAAATAGGAGAGAAACAACACAAAACGGGCCTGAAAAACAAAAATGATGGGAAGATGATAATCGGTGATTGTTGATTCTAAGTCTACCATGGGAATTTTTTATTTGTAGTTTCCCCAATATATTGTTAGCCACATTGTTTACATGTGATGAGGTAATATATGCAACTGTTGGTTTCACGGGAGAGTTGAAGCACTGTTTGTTTTAAAAATTTATCCAGGATTCAGATATGTTCCAAAGTTGCACTACCAGCAAAAGATATAAAATATTGGGTCAACTCTTCTGTAAATCTAATCACCACATGTAAATAGTTAGGCCACGAAAATGTTGGGGAAACTGCAAGTATAGACTTGGAATTAACAACCACCGATCAAACATCAAAACCAAACGCGTGACTGAACCTACGTGTAGGAAAACACTTCAACAAAGAAGGTAAAGTTTGGCAAGACATGTTCAAGTGGTTGTTATTGATCATTACCCGACATGGGCCGATGCAGACAGAAAAAGCACGGAGAAATCCTGGATGAATCACTTGAAATCATTCCGTCCAGACAGAATGGACAAATTGAATGATTCATGCACATGAATCTAGAATAAATCCTCAGTATAATCAGATTCCATAGCCCAATTGTCAATACTCACCTAATGAGAGTCCCATGGGGATCCGGGTTAGAATAGGTCCTCAGTACCCCCTTGCTTGTCGTAAGAGGCGACTAAATGGGGTGGTCCTTCGGATAAGACCGCAAAAAACGAGGTCCCGTGTCACAGCAGGTGTGGCACGATAAAGATCCCTCCCTGCTCAATGGCCATAAGCGCCGAGCATAGGCTTAAATTTTGCAGCCCTTCACCGGTAGTGGTGGCGTCTCCATTTATTTGTCTCCATACGAGTGGAATATTCTCGAGAGGGACGTTAAACAATAATTATAAAATCCATCAGTCAATCACCTAATGAGACAATATCTGTTGTATAATTAATTGAGATACACTTATCTCCCTCTTTACAAGGCTCTGACCTTGAACACATAATTCTAGTCATATTGTACATATTCTCAAAATTGCCACTATCATTTGGACTTCTAATTATGTTAATACATTATCAAAAATAATTATAATTACAGATTAATGAAGCTCTCTGATTTTCATTTTGTGATGTCAAGATTGCGGCTTAGATTTGTCTGACCTGAAAAGGGGAGGGGAAAATGTGTTTTGACCTTTAAAAAAGAAAAAAAAATTGACTTTGAAAATCTGTACATCATCTTTATCTTTACCTTCTCTCCCACTGAGCTTTTGGGTTGGTGGTTTTAGTGAGAAATTCATTTGTTCGTCAATTGCTTGTGATGACCTTATATTTTAAACTTGGTCTTACAGTAATGTTACTGCAGTTAACGACACTGCTCATCATCCCGGATCCACAATGATATTACATGTACATGTATCCATCTTTGTCCCATCTTCCATGTATGATTTATGCAACTTTTAAAAAGGTTTTAGAATATATCTTAAATTGCCTTGGCATTATCATTTAAAAGGCATTCCATTTTATTTCTCGCATTCATTCTGAATAAAACGATACGTTATATAAAGCGCTATATATACATGTAAATGTATAATTATAATAAATAATAATGCGTAACAGTACTGCATTATGTTACATCTTTTTACATTATGGATAGGAGGTAAATGACGTCAGGGATTGCATTTACACAATGTACTCTTCCTTGCGTCCAAGCTTATAGCATTGCACTTGTAACACACATTATTCACACAATACGTTTAACAAATTTATTTGTATGTAAATAAATACAGACTATCAAAATAACATAATTGAGTATTGCTGAAGTCGCACTGAATCCTAAAAGAACTCATACAACCTACAGCCACAATAAAAATGAACATAAAAATTACATATATCATAGTAAACTTCTAAAGACTTCAAAACGTTTAACAGTTTACATATAACAAATAAAAACAATGCCATTCAATATGAATAAAACATTATCAGTTTAGAAAAGAATTCTATGAAAAATGTCTGAATATATAGAAGTAAAGAAATAAAAAAAGAAAGAACTAAAAAAAAAAAAAAAAATACAACAACAATCCAGAAACATTCACAGCTATCAGTCTTCTACTATAGGATAAATTACAAACACATTAAGGGTTTTTACTTTGTATGGTGTTATAAGTAACTCTTGTATAACCTGCATATTCATGGTGTTGGCTCAATGTATTTATTCTAATTTTCTCCATTTTTTTTAATGCAAATGGTTTCAGGCATATAATGTAGGGAAAGTTGATAACTTTCGAAATGAATTCAGCAGCATTAAAATGATTTATCCTCTGGGAGAAAATACATGTAGCAGGCTATATAGCTATCTACAATAAACATGCATTCATGAGTACTTCCATACCATAAACAACCGTAGAAATATGCTAAAAATATTAAATGGACTCAATGTTAATATCAACGTTTTTGATTTGTGACCTCTTCATACGACGGAGGTCCGCTCATGTCATTTATGGGCTCTTGTACATTCAGTGGTGGATAGTTTGGTATCATCTGTTGCCCGGATGGATACTGAGGGTAAACCTGGAACTGAGGAGGCGCCTGTGGTGGCATATTGTATCCTTGAGGAAGGAGAGGTTGTCCTTGAAAATGACCCTGATTTAAATGAGATGTTGCTCCCTGGTCTCCTGACAGATTAGCAAGAAAAAAAGTTTAAGGTATTGTTGGAAACATTTTCAAAACCAAATAGAAATCAAATGAATAATATGTGTAAACGATGAGACGTATCCATGCTTTTATGATTTGGATGTGTGTGTGTGCTCCAAGTAAATGTTGGACCAAAGCCATATTCTCCCCAAAGTGGCGTCTTCGTGACTGATTCAAAAACCACATAGGTCAACAAACCACTACATGTACACACAAATATGCATGTACACAATGTAAGAAGTCTCTTTCATTTATAAAATAGAATTATACACATGCAAGTATAAATTCGAATGTAAATGCATGATACACACGTAAGTATAAAATCGAAGGCAATTGCATTATACACATGTAAGTATGAAATTGAAGGTGAAGTTTTAGTAAGGAAAATTGCATTCTAGTTAAATTTTCATTTCAATGTCATAATGCAAGGTGAAGATAACGAACAGTGATCAATCTCATAACTCCTACAAGCAATACAAAATAGATAGTTGGGCAAACACGGACCCCTGGACACACCAGAGGTGGGATCAGGTACCTAGGAGGAGTAAGCATCCCCTGTTGACCGGTCACACCCGCCGTGAGCCTCATATCCTGATCAGGTAAACGGAGTTATCCGCAGTCAAAATCAGTGTGCCAAGAACGGCTTAACAATCGGTATGAAACAAGTCAGACAGCATTTGACCCAATGCGAGGTTGTATTGACGAACTAGATCATTATAACGACCATAGAATTTGCGAAATGCTGACTTCAATCGAGACTGTTGAAATCCCTGTACCATCAACTTGTTTGTCAGTAGCTTACCTCGATTTAAAAACTGACTATACCCAGAACATAATAGCTCATAAAATATCAATTACTCTTGAAGATATTATAGTATAAATCACAGAAATTATCTGGCAAACAGTGATGTCAAAATTATTTTTTTTAAATAATATAAATTACGTACAAAATGTTTAACATCCGTGATAGTAGAAATGACAGGAGAATATTTGCCCTGTTGAAATTTACTATATGTTTAATTATCATGGTGTTAATGAAGGTATAGAGTTGCCTTGGTGATAATGATGTTGTATAACTACATTAGTGATAATGTATATGCAAGATTATCTAGGTGATAGTGATGATATATACATGTAATTATTGACTAGTAATGGGTTATAATGATGAGCTATAATTATCTACTAGTAGTAGGTGATAATGATGATCTATAACTATCTACTAGTGGTAGGTGATAATGATGATCTATAATTATCTACTAGTAGTAGGTGATAATGATGAGCTATAATTATCTACTAGTAGTAGGTGATAATGATGAGCTATAATTATCTACTAGTAGGAGGTGATAATGATGAGCTATAATTATCTACTAGTAGTAGGTGATAATGATGAGCTATAATTATCTTTTAGTAGTAGGTGATAATGATGATCTATAACTATCTACTAGTGGTAGGTGATAATGATGAGTTATAAATATCTACTAGTGGTAGGTGATAATGATGATCTATAACTATCTACTAGTGGTAGGTGATAATGATGAGTTATAACTATCTACTAGTGGTAGGTGATAATGATGAGCTATAACTATCTACTAGTAGTAGGTGATAATGATGAGCTATAATTATCTACTAGTAATAGGTGATAATGATGAGCTATAATTATCTACTAGTAGTAGATGATAATGATGAGCTATAATTATCTACTAGTAGTAGGTGATAATGATGAGCTATAATTATCTTTTAGTAGTAGGTGATAATGATGATCTATAACTATCTACTAGTGGTAGGTGATAATGATGAGTTATAAATATCTACTAGTGGTAGGTGATAATGATGATCTATAACTATCTACTAGTGGTAGGTGATAATGATGAGTTATAACTATCTACTAGTGGTAGGTGATAATGATGAGCTATAACTATCTACTAGTAGTAGGTGATAATGATGAGCTATAATTATCTACTAGTAGTAGGTGATAATGATGAGCTATAACTATCTACTAGTAGTAGGTGATAATGATGAGCTATAATTATCTACTAGTAGTAGGTGATAATGATGAGCTATAATTATCTACTAGTAGTAGGTGATAATGATGAGCTATAATTATCTACTAGTAGTAGGTGATAATGATGAGCTATAATTATCTACTAGTAGTAGGTGATAATGATGAGCTATAATTATCTACTAGTAGTAGGTGATAATGATGAGCTATAACTATCTACTAGTAGTAGGTGATAATGATGAGCTATAATTATCTACTAGTAGTAGGTGATAATGATGAGCTATAATTATCTACTAATAGTGTAGGGGATAATAATGGCATGAAAGGTAACGATAACGAACAGTGATCAATCTCATACATTCCTATAAGCAATATAAAAATAGATAGTTGGGAAAACGCGGACCCCTGGGCACACCAGAGGTGGGATCAGGTGCATAAGGGGGGGGGGGTAATCATCCCCTGTCGACCGGTCACACCCACAGTGAGCCCTATATCCTGATCAGGCAAACGGAGTTACCCGTAGTCAAAATCAGTGTGCCAAGAATGGCCTAACAATCGGTACGAAACACGTCAGACAGCATTGGACCCAATGGTAGGTTGTATTAACGAACTAGATCGTCATAACGACCATAGAATTTGCTAAATGCCGACTTCAATGGAGACTGTTGAAACCCCTGTACCATCAACTAGTTTGTCAGTAGCTTGTCTCGATTTAAAAATTAACTATCCGCAGAACAAGTTCGTCATATCGAATCAGTTGAGAGATATAAACACCATATGGAGGTGATAATGAAATATTAATACATAAATATGGGAAGTGGACGATGGAGAAGCTGAAATCATCCCGTTTGTCATACAGTTGAGTTGTCAGTTTGCCGTTAATGTCTACTTTCAATAAGATATCTAAGTATGAAGCAGAAGTGGACGACTCTGTGATGTCTTTTATTTCGAGCTCACAGGGATAAATCAAATTGAAATATGAATGAAAGTTATCATTGTTAATAGACAAAACGTCGTCGATATATCTAAATGTCGAATTGAAGGCCACAGCAAGAGATTTTTCCTTCTCCCGTAGAAGTTTTTGAATAACTTCTGCTTCATATGAATATAGAAACATGTCAGCTAACAAAGGAGCACAATTCATGCCCATGGGAAATCCAACAGACTGTTGGAAAACCTGATCACCAAATACCACGAAGAAATCTCTAGCATAGTTTTTATTTCAACTTCAGTGTACTAGTGCGTGGAATCAGAGTGGTGTTTAACAAAGCAAGTTTTTGAATGACTGATCACTAGATATGAATATTTCCTTTTTCTATTTTTGTTGAAGAAGCAACTGTATATGATGTCAAAAAGTCTAGTCTTTAATTTATCGTGAGGAATGGTCGTGTATAGTGTTGAAAAGTGATTTTGATGTTATTGATTTGGGAAAAGCTTTGCGATTTCAAGTTTACTAAAAGTTCTTTTGAATTTTTTAGAATCCACAATTGATTAACACCATTTCTGGCATATATAGTCGCACAGTAAGTTTAAAGTTTCTCCTTCATAGCTGTTAATATTTTCGTGAGGAGCAAAGATAGGGGCTTGGTAGAGCACCAAGTCTTACTGGATCCAGCAATGTATCTGTTTGTAAGGGTTTTTATGTAATTTAGGAATCCAGTATAGGTACGGCAACTCATATTCATTCGACCCATTGACTGAGATATTAAATGTGTCTAAAACTGAAGCATGGTTTTTAAGAATTTCATCTTTTGAAAGGGCAGTTGGAGTATAAGTACGATTACCAAAAGTGGAATTAATGCCAAGTTCGTTTAAAATGCAGTTGTAATAATGAGCCTTACAAACAAAAACAATGTGGTTACTAGCTTTGTCAGATGAAACCAAAACATATGCCTCATGTAACCTATCTAATTCTTTTATCACTTCTGGATTACTAAACACAGAAGGATAGATGGTACGTACTTTTGTTTTAAAATAATTCCACCCTCCTGTGATGTCATCAGATTTTGCAAAATCAATGATTTATTTAGATTTATGCATGATAGGAACATAAATTTTGTTGGAGTCTTTTCCGATAATTATTGTAAATAATCTTGTTAAAATAAACTATATCTCAAGTATAAATTATAGATGAAAAATAAATGATAAGTTTAAAAATATTGAATCCAAGGGCAATAACTCTGTTTTCATTGATTTCTTTATCCAGTCTATATTATGCGATACGTTTTCTTTATTTTTTACGGACATTTTGTATATTTTTGTGAAGAAAGTTTCATGAATTGCCTTGAATGCTATGATATCGTCATGACCAGTTTTTATGAAATTTTGATAATGATGTTTAAGGAAAATTGCAATTTTCTGACGGTGACATGATTCTGTTATGTATGTCTCGCATCTTAAAAAGTGTGATGACCTATATATTTTATTTGATAATTTGTTAGTTTTAACTCTAATAAATGGAAATACACTTTTTAAACTTGTATCAGATAAAACTGCGAGTATGGAGTTACCTTAATAAGTTTAATGCGGGATTTTAATATTCCTCTTATGCTTTTAACCCATTCTGACAATGTATCAAGTTCTTTTTCATACTTATCCCATCGTCTGACATAATCTTCGACAGAATTCATAATAGAGATGAAGTTCTGTCGCCAATTAAAAGACCGAGATTCTCTGTATTTAGGACCTTTTAGACAAAGTGATTTGAGGTCCTCATTTTCAACTATATCAACATCACCAGTAATGACATATAACTATTTAGATGATAATGATGGTATATGGTTATCTAAGTGATATTGATGATATATAATTATCTTGGCGATAGTGATGTTATATATTATTATAAAGCTCGGTAATAATGATAGTGTATACTTACCTTGGTGATAATGATGCTATATATATATTGTTGATAATGATGGTTAAACGTTACTTTGGTGACAACTACCTATGTGTGTTAATGGTGTTGTTTATTTACCTTGGTGATAATGATGGTGTACATTCACCTTGATAATGATAGTGATGGTGATATAAGATAACCTTGGTGATGATGATGATGATGATGATATAAAATCACCTTGGTGATGATCATGATGATGATATAAAAATCATTTTGGTGATAACAATAATATAGGATTACCATGGTGATAATGATTTAAGATTACCTTGGTGATAATTATGATATGAAATTAACTGGGTGATAATGATGATTACCTTGGTGATAATGATGATTACCTTGGTGACAATGATGATTACATTGATGATAGTGATGAATACCTTGGTGACAGTGATTATTACCTTGGTGATAATGATGATTACCTTGGTGATAGTGATGATTACCTTGGTGATAGTGATGGTGTATATTTGCAGGAGGTTGCTGATTACGTCTGGTGACAACTGCTTCCATTTGCATCTGACGTGCTCTTTTCGCGCGTATGAAACACACGATACTAATGATCAATAGTAGGAGTAATACTGCACCTATTGCAGGGACCAGTGAGGACATGTTCCCTGTAAAACAATACAAATATCAATAAAATAATAATATACAATGACTGTATCACCTCTCTCTTCCCCTCTCCCTCTCTCTCTCTTTAATCAATACAGCTGGCATAAATAACTATGTGAATGTTTTACATGTACTTTAGATACCACAATGACATTTTTTTTTCATTCTTCTGATAAAATGTTACCGAGACTACCAAATATTCTATTTTACTCTGTAGATTTACCACTGTCAGCTTTATATGACGGTTTTCCCTTGCCACTAAACACTGTATAAACAACTTTTGAGTAATCATTCTCCTTCTCTGACTGTACCCGTATGTACAACAGATCAAATGTACAGAATACTGGGATGTCTTTGGCAGTGTCATAGCAATCATAGGACTGAAAAGAAATCAAAATTCATTTGTTGATGTGTGTGCTTTAACTGACAAGTCAAAAATGGCAAAAGTTGATTGAATATTATAAATGTGGCATCATACATAGATGGATGAACAGACCAATCGAACATGCGACTGAACGATTTATCAACTGATCATTCCAAATTCAAAAACAAATATGAACACCATCTAATCTATATATTTACACTAAAACATATTGAAGTACTATTGGACATCTTTAGTATCCCGTGGGGATCCAGGTTCAGGACCCTTGCTTGTCATAAGAGGCGACTAAATGAGGGGTCCTTCGGATGAGACCGCAAAAAACGAGGACCCGTGTCACAGCAAGTGTGGCACAATAAAGATCCCTCCCTGCTCAATGGCCGTAAGCGCCGAGCATGGGCCTAAATTTTGCAGCCCTTCGCCGGCAGTGATGACGTCTTCATTCTCGGGAGGGACGTTAAACAATATACAATCAATCAATCTTTACCTTAGCAGGGCGACTCCTTCTGCTGCCTGTCCTGTATTCCAATTTTTGAGAACAATATAGGCTAAGCTGTTGTACTCTTACACAGACTTCCCTTTCCACCGATTCAACCTGATCCCAGCCACTAAACGACATATCTTTACAAATATAACCCAACTCTTCGCTGGTATGGTTGACTTTAAAACTTTCTCTCGGTGTCGAATAAAACGGTCCATAACATCTATGATCTGGAAACGTCACTGCAAATATATATGTATATACAGTACATTTGTAGAGAGAGAGGGGGGGGGGGTAAATTTGCATATTACTTAATTTATACATGGAAAGCATGTACTTCCAAAATACTTACCCCACGATTGAGAATGATGTGCTATTTAGCAACACGGATGAGAAGTAATGGGCTCATGAGAAGTGAAAGCTTTATTCAACATGTTCTATGACAAATTATGCACATGCAAGGTGAAGATAACGAACAGTGATCAATCTCATAACTCCTACAAGTAATACAAAATAGATAGTTGGGCAAACACGGACCCCTGGACACACCAGAGGTGGGATCAGGTGCCTAGGAGGAGTAAGCATCCCCTGTTGACCGGTCACACCCTCCGTGAGCCCCATGTCCTGATCAGGTAAACGGAGTTATCCGCAGTCAAATCAGTGTGCCAAGAACGGCTTAACAATCGGTATGAAACACGTCAGACAGCATTTGACGCAATGCGAGGTTGTATTGACGAACTAGATCGTTATAACGACCATAGAACATTTAATGTTGATCGACTGCTGAAGAACAGGTTTGACTCAAACATTTTATCTCGGGAGAAAAAGCGCTGAAGTTATATAGTGAGATCTCCCCTTTTCTCCGGGAAGACTGACTATAAAATGACTCTTTCCACCTATCCAACAATGGTGATACTTCCCCGTTATAGTGAGAACTATCCGAGCGGGAAAGGTTGGTCATATCCCCAAACCAACAATAGAGTGAACCCCCAACCCCTTAATGAATGAATTCGATTTTCCTCATATCTTACTTGAATCAGGGATCGTTTTGTATAAATAAATATTACTCCTGTATAATGGATATGTACTGGACATATTGTGTCAACGAGTTTCGTCCATCAATTAAACATATACAAGCATGTAGAATCGGGAAGGAGGAGGGGGCTGTGGGCCTGTCCTTTTTTTTCAACAACCACCATTTCCTGTTCTGCACTTAAAAATTTATATTTTGGTAAACCCACCACTTATTTAAATAGTAGAAACGATTGAAAAGAATATAAGGTAGAATTTAAGAATTGAATCAATACATTGAAGCCCCCTCCCCGATTTAAAAAATCGAAGTTTGGGGAATTTTTGGGGCACAGACAATAAGTAGTACGCTACCATACCCCTACCCCTTAATTAGGACTTTGAAGATCGGTCAAAAGAATATGTTGGATTGATTGATTGATTGAGGTTTTAAGCCGTTTTGGCAATATTTCAGCCATTTTACGGCGGGGAATATGTTGGATATTTTTGTGGTTAATTTTCTCTTTTTGTTGTTGTTTTACTTGTCAAGACTTTAAGACAATTGAATTGTTAAGTAATCTTCTCCAGCTGCCACCCCTCCCTACTTTGAAAAACGATGCTACGTGTCTGATATACATGTATGTGTGACTTCATCAAATGAGATGAAAAATATTTCGTTGATTTTATATGTTGAAAAATTCAAAATTCTGGTAAATATCGTCCATGATTGCAAACCAAAATTTTGATGTGTTCACATTACAATGTCACAATAAAAAATAGAAACAAATTGCTGCCCTTTAAAAGGGGACTGCAATACCTGGACCAGAGGCATGTGTTTCTATCAAAATCAATAGTCTAGGTTAAAATAAAATGTGTTTTAAAGCAGATTTTTAAAGTCTTAAAAAATGCAAATGTTTCATTAGATTTAAGCCAATGTTTTAACCTTCGATATTTTTACATTTACCATAACTATTTCAATACATAAACAACGTATATTAACCAGGTTTAGAACTAAAAATCATAAATTACCCATTGAAACGGGAAGTTAAAGGTGGCTATATATCTCATAAAACATACTGATGAACTTGGTAATGCAGGTATTTACTTACAACATGTATGTACATGTATTTCTAATAATTGTGTATATATTTTCATGTATTTTTCCTTTATTTATTAGGGCCCGCATGAAATGCGGGAAGCCCTATAGTAATCACATTGTCCGTTAACACTTTTTTGTGACACAGTAACTCAAACAGTTTTTATCGTACAGTTTTCAAATTTTGTACAGAAGAAATGTACAATAAGAGGAAGAAGCCTACAGATTTTGGTGTCATTTCACTTTGTCTATCTATCTGTATGGCATGATCTTTGTTATTATAAACACTTTCTTTGTGACACAATAACTCAAACAGTTTTCATTGTACAGTTTTCAAATTTTGTACAGAAATACTTTACAATAAGAGGAAGACACCTATAGATATTGGGATCATGTCACTTTGTCTGTATGTGTGTGTGTCATTATCTTTGTTATTATGAACACTTTCTTTGTGACACGATAACTCAAACAGTTTTCATTATACAGTTTTCAAATTTTGTACAGAAATACTTTACAATAAGATGAAGATACCTATAGATTTTGGAGTCCTGTCACTTTGTCTGTTTGACTGTTATCATCTTTCTTATTAAGACCGTATTTATTTACCACTGTCTAAGGGATATAAATAAATTCAATTTGAATTATGATATGCATTGTATTGATATAGAAAATTTACAAGAAATAACTCTACAACATTGTGTATGTGTATATATTTGGTTTTTGTTTTAATGTGATATAAAAAATGCTTGATGTTATATGTATATTGAATTAAAACACGTCATTCCCAGTGAACAACTTTCGATAGGGATCGGAATACGAAATAAAATTTCTTATATCCGGTTGCAAAGTGAAACTGTTTCATGCTTCAAGTTATTGAATTATGTAGTAATTGCACGTTATACATTAGAGAACTGCTCCTTTTGATAAAGAAAGTCACAAAATAGATACAAAATGAGTGTACCTTATTCATTACTGTTACCCAGCATTCGTCGGCGTAAATCTCGAAATGGTGTGTTTCACTGCGCTTGTTGACGGTAAGGTCCTCATTTTCTACGTGAGTATTTTGATATTTGCTTATGAATTTTTTGCGCTTACATGGTACAGTGTATGTCTCGGCTAGGAATAATGGAAACTTTCTCACCTATGTATGTAAAGACATATTAATCTTTATTTTTAAAAATGTAGAAAACTTATCAAATGACAATGTGTTTCAAAACGCTTAGAGCCCCGATGTCAGAATGTCCTTTTCCAAGACATCAATATGTCAAATTCATAATCCTTTTCGAATAGTATGTACCATATTTTGTACCAATTATCCATTTTGAATCCCCTATTACAATGGGATTTTGTTGCACTCTGTTATGTTTGAGTGGATGAGTTTGTGTCAAACAGAAGTAATTTAAATTGCATAAGTCTCTCATAAATATGCTTTATGATTCCTTTTTCACAAATTGGCATTCCAATGTATCTTTATATATTATTAATTCTAACATATATACCAGCCCCAAACATTGCTATATCAAATACAGATGTCACTTTTCTCTAATAACAGTAAGCGGGACCCTTGCTGATCGTGTCAGTTTTTTAGTTAACGCTGTGCTTCTTTTTTATATACTGCATGCAAGTGTTGTGTTTAAAGTGGCATATAGGCCCGATGGGCCGGGTGTTTGATGTATTCTTATACTGTCTGTTAACATAATGTCTGTGAATATACACATGTCACTATAAATAAATAAACTACATGTACTACTACTAGCTTCTATAGGAAAATCCCAGCTAACTGGACTTCAGTTGTGAAATGAAGACAGTCCATTTGAAATCATTACAGGGACCACCCTCATAAAATTTTAAATAAAAAAATCACAGCAGTTTCAGTTTACACAGTATTCCAAGGGCTTTCATAATTTTCAACCTGTTGGAGATATCTAATTTATTAATTAAATCAAACTACTACTACGCTGTACTATAGATCGAAATCAAAGAAAATGTAATATTTGCAGTTCTGATATTGGAGATGAGATTCGTTGTACTCTTATTTGTCCTACGTTATGAACAACAAAATATTACTTCCTTTGACGAGCATTGCCGGGGTAAATATGTATTCATATAATTCTGTATAAATGAATCAATTAGACTCCATATATAACATTTTTTTTTTTATTAACACTGAAATGCATAAAGAACTTTTTTTTAAACATGTTTAAGGCGACTCATTACACTAAAATTCGTATGAAGCATGATTTAACCATACACAGTGGTACATTCTCAATTATATTATGATTTTATTTGTTATTTTCGGAATGGTAAAAAGGTGTTTTGTTTGCAAATAATGGATCATAGAGTCCAAATTTCGCTGTGATTTGGTGCATGAATATGCAAGGTGAAGATAACGAACAGTGATCAATCTCATAACTCCTGTAAGCAATACAAAATATCTAATAAAACGTGCCTAAACAACTCAGATAAACGTTCTAAATGTTTAATGTAAAACTATTTATGAAAACATTTTTGTTAATATTTTTTTTCTTCAAATCTACAGATAAAATCCTCAAAAAGAACAAACAAAAAACATGTCAATCAGAAAAAAAAAGGATAATTATATTAGACAAATGTATTTTAAAAAGAAATTGAAATGAAATGACCATGTTTTTTTTATTATTATTATTATCATTATTCTATTTTGAAGAGTTTATCATTCCGGGGAAATAATAATAAAAAATTCATATAAAATAATTGAAAGCCTGTATCACTCTTTCGATGGGGGAAATCATGCTTCATACAAGGTGCTTAAACGAGCCATTAAATAAAATTTCAATGTCATGAACCACCTTAAATTGATCTCAATATATCGTTACCAAATACTGGAAAGGGGTCTTCACGTGTAGAACTTTAATTTACATTCACTTACCATGTTCAATAGCCAAAATATTTTAAAATAAAAACATTATGCATCTTCGCTAATCAAGGGTTTTCGGTCCACTCTCGTCCTATAAAAACCCTTGGCTAGTGAAAATGATAATTAGCACCGTGTACAATGCCACATGCGGGGACCGTGATCGGTGTAGCACGGGGATGTGAATTTTAAGCGAAGAAAGTAGGTCAATTCAAAGACTGATTGTGTTTAATCAAAATAAATCTAGATAGCCAAAAGTGTTGCACGGACGACAATGGTTATTGGCAAGCTAGCACTAGTAATTGGAGAGTCTAGAACTCTTTGGAAATACTCTCCGGAGAAATTATCGTGCAAAAAAATATCAGGGGGGGGGGGGGGGCTAAGTAGTATCCATATTTCAGGTGTCCATGTGTTTATTTAACCAAAGATTGTTTTTCTTTCTGGTCTTGCATTATCTGAAATTATCAATAGTTCATATCAATTTCATTAAAATATGAAACTGTCTTAATCATCTGGTATTGTGGTAATATATTTTAGAGAATCTGAATGTTTTTTAAATGAAAATTTAATGGCATAAAAAGTCAGACACATCATTATCGGTTTATCGTACGAATATCAAAGTAACCTTGAACAAGTTTGAATTTGATATTTATATATTCACTGTGTTCAAAATGTGGAGTTTGGTAAGAAACTTTGTTTAACCTAAAGGAATCTCGGTCCCCCTACGCCACAAGATTTTCACCCCTCTACGCCACATAGGGTTTTTAGTCAAATACTCGGCATATTATGATTTTTGTGTTGGTTTCTTCAGTCGAATATTGAGTTATCATGCAAAGGAAATGTTTCTGGTAAAAAAAAAAACTTGGAACTTTGTGCAGTAGGAATGAAGATTTCTCGATAAATACACCGAAAAATATACCCAGCGCCTACCCTACTTGTATATTGTCGAAGTGTTTGAGTATTCCCAAAGAGTTCTAGACTCCCCAATTGCTAGTGCTAGCTTGTCAATAACCATTGTCTTCCGTGCAACACTTTTGGCTATCTAGATTTATTTTGATTAAACACAATCAGTCTCTGAATACTTATTGACCTACTTTCTTCGCTTCGAATTCACATACCCGCGCTACACCGATCACGGTCCCCGCATGTGGCATTATACACCGTTACGGTGATTTGGCCTAATTCATATTGACCGTAATAATAATTAACATAATACAACTATTACGGACATCTTTTATTTAGGTTAACCCTCATTGGGCCTCAACACCCCGTTTTCGTGTACGCTGGATTTATCCACTGTGAAAAATCTGCTACTGCTAGGCGAGAGAATAGATTTTTATGATTACAACTGGGATATTTCGGACGTCACATTGACCCTGGGCAGTGAACTATGAAATTTCTGCAAACGAAATTCACGGAATGTTTTTCGTTCATTCACATTCGTGGATGTAGACCGCTATAGATTTACCTTTTCACTACGATCATAGTCATCAACTTTTGAATAGCGGTATGCATTTACATGTACATGATTTTTTTTATGGATGATAATTACGTGTTATGAGTTCAGAGGGAATATGTCCATGTTATAGCCTAGTGATATTTTAAGCCTAGCACAGCAATGAATATGGCTACTCACGTGTCTGTATTGAGGGTTGTTCTGCATCAGAGAGGAGAAAAGTAGAAGCACAAAAAATGAAGAAACAAAATTTCATCATTTCAGTATAAAACCGTAAAACGTTCTAGTTATCCTATACCCCAGTAAAATGTCGGCGACCTCGATGTAAACAAAAAATTAGAGTTATCGTTCGTTGTGTGCTGTTTAAGGGCGGTGTACCAGCTATAACTGTCGCTGGTGCCCAGGGTCGCTCTAAAAATAGAATTACCTAGCGGTAGCCCTGCTGTTCGACGCTCGCATAATTAGACCCATGGGTAGTTGTAAACATATTTATATGGATGGTATCAACAATTCAAATGAAGAATGGTGATGGAGAAAAACAAAAGACAATAAAAAAAATCTGTATTGATTTGTTTTAAGGTAGACCTATACTCGGCCTTAAGGTAGAGATTGATAGGTTGATGCTAAAAAAATTAACCATTGAATTTTTTAAATTTCGATATATGTTTATGATGAAGCTTTGATATAAAACATATTAAAAAATCAATGTTGGTAATCGACCTTGTTTTTAAGAAATATGGCAATTTTAATAGCACCTTCTTTAGTCTTTGCAAAGCGTAAAAAGTGAAGAAAAATAAGTAGAGAGCAATATACAAATAGAGCTATAACATTTTTATTGTAAAAAGGATCATAACTTGTCATATATGGTTTCAAACAACCTATCACATAATAGTATATTACACATCAATTTCAAGTTCAGCAATCATTGTTAACATGCAACAACATTACTTCAACAAAGCTACATTGGCCTATTACCTTAAAATAGTGCACAATATTTGCACACAGGGTCATACTTTTGCTTTAGCTGCAAAAAAATTACCCATCAAATTTCTTATTTTATTTCATTAAGTGGTTAGTCTATTAGTAAGTTAAATATAAGAAAAAAATTATACACCATAATGGGGTTCAATATGGAACTAGCAAAAAATTCCTAACCCCACCCCCTTTTTACAAACTACACATTTTCGTAAGAAAAAGGATTATTAAAAGATGTTGTAAACAATCCATCAAAAAAGCTTGCTGAAATTCGAAGATTCTTTGTAATACCTTTTTTAAATTAATAAATATAATACAGAAAGTATGTATTTCAAATTTTAGCTTATACTTTGTTGTAGTTCTCGTTGTTGACCTTTGTGCACTTACACTCAGAATATAAATTTATCATACGTCATCACATTTGATGATTAATATTAGAGTTTTCCCACATAAAAATTCCCACAAAAAATAGAAATACAATTTATATTTGTTAAAACAAATGTCTCCATTACATCCCAACCCCTTTAATATACTGCATGGTATGGAGGAGAAAGAATGAGCAGGAACATAGACATCATGAATTGCACTCGGCGCATTGAGAAGAAGGATTTAGCCAGTAGAGATAAACTACTGACTTTTTAATAACTTAAAATGTTTAAGCATTCGATCCCAAATTACCTCTGAGAATTGAACATGACAATAAGAAGGTTTCTATAAGCTATATCAGGGGCGGACCGGGAACTGTAATCGGGGGGGGGGGGGGGGGGGGGGGACTGTATGAGACAGGGGTCTAAAAGTAATTCAATAAATCAAAACGTTTTGTCAGACATTTATTTCTCCGAGAGTGGAGGAAATTATTGCTCTTTTATCGTATATATTTTTCTAAACAACATACCACGATTTACCTTAAACTTGAAAATTTTAGGGGGGCACGCGCTGGTTGCCCCCCCCCCCTCCCCGTTAAATCACCCAATGCATTTATGTATGTGCTCTTGCAATTGACCTTTTAGCACTCACAATGATTGCATTAATATTCAGCTATTTTTCATACAATTTTCTATAATAACCAGACACGCTTACCTATTATACCTATTTGAAGAAATTGATATGATTATACAGCATAGTGCACCAAATATGTTTAAATAACAACTTTATATTCAATATCAATAGAAAAAATTCAACCCAAGCGACCCATCGATTGATTGATTGTATCTTGTTTAACGTCTCTCTCTCTCTCTCTCTCTCTCTCTCTCTCTCTCGAGCATTTTTCACTCATATGGAGACGTCACCAAGACCGGTGAAGGGCTTCAAATTTAGGCCTTTGATCAGCGCTTATTGAGCAGTGAGGGTTCTTTAGCGTGCCACACCTACTGGAAATCCGTTTTTAAGGTCATATCCGAGGACCCGTGACATTCACATCTGATGTCGAGCGTTTAGCGATGGAACTTTCATTACCTGTTTTAACGGCTTAGGTCTGTCGCGTCCGGGATTCGAACCCCGGCCTTCTGCATGCGGGGCGAATGCTCTAACCTCTAGACCACCACCGTGGCTCGACCCATGGATCTCGAGGCCCATATCAGTTATCTTGCTCTCACAAATATATATGTATCTTCATAAGTTTATGAGTCCTACTTGTAGTCTCACACTGAAACAAAAACTCGCTATTGGATAACTCAGAATGCATGCATACTGCATTATCTATTTGTAATTTCTCCCAGTTCACGGTATATATGCACTGAATGTGTTGGGGGGGGGGGGGGGGTTAGAAAATGAGAAATTCAAACACATTAATTAAAAGTTATAAAATTGGTATTTTATTTTCATTTAGAAATGTTTACTGATTTTGATATATCAAAAACTTAGAATAATCAACAATGACACTTCATCTACATTTATGTAATATTATTGTCTTTAAGAAAGACATATAATAGTATACATGAGTACATGTACTTGTTTTCAATTAAATTCACACTTTAGTATGTTGCACAATATATCTGGGCTCACAAATACATTATTGATTCTATCCAAGTCCCACATTGTGCAGAAGTTCTTGAATTTTCTCTGTAACCTGTAAAGTTGTGGGGTCCAGGGGATATGACATCATCAATGTAAATGAAGTACCTGTTAAAATATATTCTGTATATTCAAATATTGAAAAAAAAAATGAATATGATTATTTAATATACTAAGAATTGTCTTTACAAATACAAATGTCTGGTGTTAAAATAAAAAATTCTATCTTAGAAAATACTGTACCTTTCTTGCTGATTTTCAAGGCAAATTGCTGTTGAAGTTGTTGACTCGAAGCCCATTTCAACTTGCACTGGTCCTTAGGATGACACTTAGGGAAAAATCATCATAATTAATATTTGCACAGTCAGTATTAATCATTAATTATACTGTGTCAGACAATGTCAATTTTAAAATTGTGTGTCTCAATGCATCTTCAGTGAACTTTAAAATACTGATATATTGAAAATTACATTTATTATGTTAATTTTTAAAATCTTGTCTGAAATCAGTATTACATATGTAACACTATGTTAAATGTGTGCAGTGCAGCAATGTGAACTCTTGCAGTAGTAGTACATCTGAATGATTGTTATTTACTTTATATTGTTATAGCTAACTTCTATTTAAACTGTACATACCCCATACACCCCACCCCCTTAATCAGGTGAATAAACATCATGATTATCATATTGCAATATGAGATGACAGATATGTTTTCATACGATAAACTGCCAGTTCATTCTAATAATATCAAAACAAGTCAACTCTAGATTTATCAGACCTGTCTCCTTTACGGAGTGTGGGTCAAGAGAAGGACATACATATCTTATGTTCATACAATACATACATTTGCCTATGAGGGGGCTTGTGATTTTACAAAATATTAATATTTTAAATTGTTTTTGTGTTTGAAAATAATCCGTTTTCCGCGGGTACAGAGAAGCCCGACGAGGATATACTCCGAGTGACAATCCGAGGAGTCCCTTTATCTGTTGATGACAAATGTGTTACTGACATGTTAACCAAACTAGGCGCTAAGCTCACGTCAGAAATCAAGTATGAGAAAATACGAAATCCGTCCACTAGGAAAATGACGGACATACTCAACGGAAACCGCTTCGCATACATGCGACCCTTCCCTGATGGCAAATTCCTACCAAAATCAAGTTTTTGTGCTGGATTAAAGTGCTCTATATTTCATCATGGCCAACCAAAACGAGAGAGAAATTTGCGTTGTACCAACTGCTGGGGAGACGACCATATGAGGCATCAATGCGAATACGAATCCTGCTGTAAAGTTTGTCATGAATCTGGACACAAGCCGGGGTCCGAGGATTGTAGACATCATGAAAACCGACAGAAGGATGTGATTACTTTTGGCGGAAAAGATGACCCTCTATCTAATTTTTATGAGTGTGAGATAGATATTTTTGGATTCAATCACCCTACTTCCGAACACGCATTTCAATATGCGAAGGCTATGAGGTCTGGAGACATGCTGCGAGCTACGAGCATTAGAGAAGCTGCCACCCCACTTGAGGCAAAACGGATCGGAAAACAAGTGACCACGACAGACCAGTGGGAAGACACAAAAGATGTGGTGATGCGTGAAATCATTGGAAAAAAAATCAATCAATGCAGTGAACTTAAAGAACAACTATTAAAAATCGGAAAGCAGAGCACCATCGTCGAAGCCGTGTATGATGACTATTGGGGGTCAGGCTTGGACAAAGCAGGCACTCTACACACCACACAGAGGAAATGGCCAGGGAAAAACACTCTCGGCAAAATATTCATGGACCTAATCAAGAACAGAAAGATCGGCCGTAATCTAAGCACCCAAACACCAAGTGCCCCGGCTTCTCAGCGTGGTAAAAAATCGTAACTGGATGTAAGAGTTATCTCTCTTTGTATCTGACATACTAGAAATGAAAAATTTGTCAATTCGTTCAATTAACTGCAGAGGTTTAAACACTTATGAAAAAAGGGTTAAACTATTTACATGGTTAAATGATATAAACGCTGATATAATCTTTATTCAAGAGACACATTTCATAGAAAAAAATGAACATATTTACAACTCAAGATGGCATGGAAAAAGTATTCATAGTTTTTCAGATTCTCAGTATAGAGAGGAGTATCAATACTGTTTAGAAAACAATTACCTGTTGAAATTTTAAATGTACATAGATCGAATGATGGTAGGAGACTTCTTGTTAATCTAAAATTTGAAGAAAATGTTTTCACTTTTGTTAATATTTATGCACCAAATCAGATAAAAGAAAGAAATGCTTTTTTAAAAAGAATTTCAACATGGTGTAATCAATATACAATTAACAAAGAAAATTTTGTCATAGGAGGGGATTTTAATTGTGAGTTAGACAATGAAAATAGTGCAGATAAGAGTTTATATACACTCAAACAGTTTATTAATAGTTTTGAATTAAGTGATGTATGGAGATCACTGTATAATAAAGAAGGTTTTACATGGTGCAATGGTGACAATATACCAACCTCTAGAATCGACTACATTTTCATATCTTCTAACCTATGTTTTATACCAAATAATGTAACTGTGAGGAGAGTTCCAGGCTCTCACTCAAATGGTATTAGAATGTCTGATCACATGTGTTTAAAACTTACATTAGATATATCAGGTAACATACGTGGGCCAGGGTATTGGAAATTTAATACATCTCTACTTGAAAATAAAGAATTTATAAATTCGATGAACTCATTTTTGGAAAACTTTCAAGATAGTGATGATGACTCACATACACATTGGGAAAAATTAAAAACCTCAATTAAAACATTTTGTATAAACTTTTCTAAACGAATCAGAAAATCATATAATCTAAAATTTAAAGAAGCTGAAAATGAACTAAATGAAATTGAAATATTACACTCTAGTGAAATTGATATGAACAGAAAACGTTTCTTAGAGGAATCTTTATCAAACCTCATAAATGAGAAATCAAAGGGAGCGCAAATAAGATCAAGGGCAAATTGGGTAGAAAAGGGTGAAAAAAATACTTCATACTTTTTAAGATTGGAGAATCAAAGGCAAACATGCAATACTATTAAACAGCTAAGAAATGAAGATGATACTTTAACTACTGATAACGATGAAATATTACGCAAAATGAGTGTTTTTTATGAAAATCTTTATAAATCTTACGATATTGAAGAAAATAAGATAGAAGAATATTTTTCCAAAGTAAGTGTTGAAAATATCCTGAATGAAAATGATAGACAAATACTTGAACTATTCCCAACATTACAAGAGTTTTCAGATGCACTTTCTGCAATGAAAAATAATAAAAGCCCTGGTCTTGATGGACTACCAAGTGAGTTTTATAAAATGTTTTGGCCTAAACTTAAAAAACATTTCTTTTCTACCATTCAAAAATCTTTTGATGATAATAAATTACCACTTTCTCAGAGATTGTCAGTTTTATCCATTATATACAAAAAAGGAGATAAAAATTTGCTAGAAAATTACAGACCAATTAGTTTGACTAACACTGACTACAAAATCATCGCATTTACTTTTGCAAGACGATTACAAAAAGTAATTAATAATTTAATATCAAATGACCAGTCTGCATATATTAAAGGTAGATTTATAGGATTAAACGCAAGAATAATAGCTGATACCTTTGAATATTGTGAAAATTGTAATGAGGACGGAATATTATTATTTCTTGATTTTCAAAAAGCTTTTGATTCAGTGGAATGGAATTTTATGTTTAAAGCACTTAAATCCTTTAATTTCGGTATTAATTTCTTAAAGTGGCTGAACATTTTATATACAGAGCCTTTATTCAGAATGAAAAATAATGGGTGGATATCAAAAACCTGTAAAATGTCCCGGGGCATCCGTCAGGGGTGTCCCATTTCTGCTATAATATTTTTGTTTGTTACTGAAATTCTTGCAATTCAGATTAGAAAAAGCAATAGCATCAAAGGTATTAACATGGTTAATAATGACAAAGATAATGAAATTAGAATTGTCCAACATGCAGATGACTGTACACTCCCTTTAAAAGATGAAGTCTCAATGAATAATGCTCTAGATATCATAAATAAATTTAGTTCCGTTTCGGGAATGATTCTTAACACATCCAAATCGGAAAGTATCTTAATGGGAAACCTAAAACATAATTATACGGATAATATTTGTGGAATAAATATAAATTCCTCTTGTGTAAAAACTTTAGGAATCTACATCGGTCATGATAAAACACTTTGTTATAAAAATAATATTTTGAATTGTATAAAAGACATGGAAAAACTTTTTGAGGCTTGGAAAACAAGAAACCTCACTCTTTTTGGAAAAACTTGCGTGATCAACACGTTAGCTCTATCTAAGATTTTATATAGAATCTCTGTTCTCTCTTTACCATGCAATGAAGAAATAAAAACAATAAATAGACTTATATTTAAGTTCCTATGGAATAAAACAGATCGTATAAAACGAAATACTTTAATACGTAGCATTAATGAAGGAGGTATTGGTGTGATAGACGTTGAGTCAAAATTAATGTCAATAAAAGCATCTTGGGTTGAAAAATTACTAAATTCAAAGGGAAAATTAAAGTCATATGTAGAATCCTTATGTCTGAAAAATAATATTTACTTTAAATATATTCTAATTACCAATGAAACAGATTTGAAAAATTATGGCTTAATCAAAAACTTTCCAATTTTCTATCAACAAATTTTTATATGTTACAATAAATGTAAACAGAGACAAATGCATTTATCAGCTACAGAATTCTTACAACAACCAATATGGAATAATAAATTATTCACATATAAAGGTAAGACACTATATTTCCCTGATTGGATTAAAAGTAATCTGCTCTATGTCAAAGATATATGTGACTCAAGTGGTCTAAAACCTGCTAAATGGTTTCTTGATAATTTAAAATACAAAAGTAATTGGATTTGCCAATATAAGATTTTATATTCAGTCTTTAGAGAATTTATAAACAAATATGATCTTTCAATTGTTCCATTTATCACAAACTCTTCAATAATCCCTCGCTTTCAGTACGGTAACAAACTATTAAATTTAAGCAAAGGTATTTCAAAAAAAATTTACAAAATTTTATGCAATAAAAAATCACGTACACCTATTTATCAGTCATTCTATGAAAGAGAATTTCATATTCAGTGTAAATCATCATGGGTAAAAATATATAGACATAAAATTGCAAATATTTTTGATAAAAAGGTTGCAGAGTTCAACTATAAACTTCTGAACAACTTGCTCAGCAATAATTTATTCTTAAGTAAATGCTGCCAAGATATAAGCAGTAAATGCAACTCATGTCCAAATGAAACAGAAAATTGTAAACATTTAATATTTGATTGTTCAAATGTCAAAGATATTTGGAATTTGATAAGTTCCTCATTAAAATTTGAAATTAGCTGGAAACATATTGTTATTGGCTTCTATCAGGAAACAAATGACAAAATATCAGTTCTTAATATTTTAATTTCTTTCATTGCTTATCGTATATACAAATTCAAAATGTTATGTAGACTCAAGAGCAAAAATGAAACACAAGAAAGAGTTAAACAACATATAAAATATGAATTGCTAACATATCATAAAGTACTTAAGAAATGTAACACTCATAACTCGAATTAGATAGACATTATATTAGGAATTTCGGATAAACTTTAATAAAATTAAATCAATGTGTGAGACATTAACAGTATTGTAACATACTTTTAATTAATATACATATATTTCTTACTATTCATATGTCTGTATTTATTTGTAATCGATATGTTCACGTACAAAATGTATTTAATTATGTAAATGTAGTTTTACGTATGATATAAATCCACCTCTACTGGGAGAAAATGGTCTCCCGGCTAGGCTGTCCTAGGGTCATCTCTGGACTCTAGTTTGTGTGTGTGTGGACCCTGAGGCAGCATGAGTGGTATTATGTTTTAAGAAAATCCCTAGCTTTATTATATTTAACATTATGGCATTGTTGTAATTTACTAACTCATTGTTACATTGATCATCATACAATATGAATATTGTATAACCTATATATTTAAATGTCAACTATGACAATATTACTCTGACATGCAATGAAATTTATGTATTCAATGAATGTACATCTAAATTAGTTAATATGTACCCTGCGTGGTACTTTAGTAAAAACTTTGTTATATATTGAGGGAGCTTAGTCAGGGCCCCATCCCTGGCAGCTGCCCTATTATATTAGTTAGTTATTTTAAAATTGTTATAGAGTAGGCTCTGGGAAATAAATGAATAATATATATATATAAAAAAAAAATTAAAAAAAATATTTTAAATTGTAGACTTGCATGCTTGTGTGAAACATGAAACCCCAGATTTGAAATATCTCTTAGGTCAATGAAATTTCAAGATACTATAAGTACTATCATGTATACCAAATAGAAATTTAGTGCACCCCCCCCCCCAAAAAAAAACTTGTGAGAGCCCTATTTTTTTTAAATGTGGCATATACATGATATTCATTTACAATTAGATGAGCTTGTAGGAGTTATATTTTGGGCACATATGGAATATATAAATACAAAGAAAATGAAACATCTCCAAGTTGTGTGTTTATAGATGTTATTATAAAATCACGTTGTGAAATAGCAGAGGAAAAGTGGGTTGAATACAAATTTAATTTGCAATATTTTTTTCACTTACCAAACGAAATTATAATCTCGTTGTCCACGTTGAATGCATCCATCGAATTCCTCTTCTCAGAAGAAACTTTGTTTAAAATCTCAATGACTACATAAACAGTATTGAAACTCGCAGCACTCGGAGTCGGACATCACGATCACGCTACATCAAGAACTTTGTAAAATTGTTTACGTAGCGCAGTTATGCATGGTCGTGAGGTAAAAAGTGCCATTCTGCACGGACGAAACATTTGGTCCACTATTATTACATTGACGTATTCCTAATCTAAACTATGGCCAACTGTCTCTATCTTTCGTCGAGACGACCCCCTCAATCATCGAGTCAGTCACAGCAACAACTTGTACTTTCGAAACCCCTTTATGTTTTTCAACTACTCTATGACGGTGTACGGAATTCCGGAAAATAAATTCACGTGAATATACACGATTTTTACTGATCACGTGGTTGCTATCCGTCTCTACCTTAAATGGACTCAATCATGAAAAAATTGCCTTTATAAGATAGATATATATTCCAGTAATAGATAAACATTGAAATATATATATGTCAACATGCTAATTTCATTGTTATTGCTTCTCAAAAGTAAGTACCCCATCCACATATAATCAGCATTAATGAAAATGTATTCCTCCTTCTTATTTTTCTTAATAATTATTATTTTTCCAAAACAAATGGGCTGAAAATAATTTATTTTAATATATTTGAATAACTATTTTCATAATGTACACTTTGTGAGCCCACACATGTTAAAAGAAATACTGTTGAAAATGCAATTTGATGTCAATATTGGTCTTTCCCCCCAATTTTTATAGACTAAACCTTGAATAAATTGTTTCTAATTTACAGATTATTATCTCAGAAAAAGGATTTGCGTAAGAAAATCATATGTTGACGTATCATTTTAAAAGCTATAAGCTCTATAACAAGTACACCCCCCCCCCAAAAAAAATCTTGAATTATACATTATCATATTTTCATACGACATGTGAAATTTGAGTTTATTTACAACCTTGGATAATAATATGAACTATGTTAAACTATAAGTATTATAGATACATGTGGTTTGCAATTAGATTTTACATTTTATCTGAATACAAATCATTCTAGAAGAGGGTATTCACAATGTGAATGTAAAACGAAAGTAACAAACTGAATTTTGATAGGTTTGCTATTATGATAATGCATGTGTGTAATCTGTGTTATATCTTTTATCATGGAATCATTTGTATGTACATAAATCGGATATACGTACATGTACACCACTTACGTCGATCTATGTAGATGCAATCTCATTAAGGAACTACAATTGTAATCGCGTTATACAGATGCCGCCCCAATAATTTTTTTTAAAAAGGAGAGGGGATGAGGAAAAAATGACAGACGGTCGGTGAAATAAACAAATTATTTGCAGCCGTTCTTTGAAGCTTGCGTCAATATCTGCAACATTGGAGCAGCGAACAGAAGTCAACTACGATATCTGTGGTCACTGGAGCAGTGAAGTGTGAACTTTTATTTTTACACAAGCTTACCATGTATTTGTTCATGATAATTTGGAGTCAACAGCTGCGTAGTTTTGAATTAGCAATTATTACGCTCGAAGTTTTTTTTACACATATGGAGACGTCACCATTGCCAGTTAAGGGCTGCAAAACTTAGGCTTATGTTCGACGCCGACGGTCTTTGAGTAGGGATTTTTAGCGTGCCACACCTGATGTGACACGGGGTCTCTGTTTTTGTTGTCTCATCCGAAGGACCGTCCCATTTAGTCGCCTCTTGCGACAAGCATGGGGTACCGAGGACCTACTTTAACCCGGATCCTCACACAAGAAATAATATTATTATTATTATTGCTGGTTGAAATATAAATTGCCCCCCCCTTTCCCATCCGTCTCTCCAACTTTCTAATGCCCGCGTAATTCCATATGTTGAACATGGATCATTGTAAAACTTTTACATACATGAATAGTCAATGTATCTCACGGACGCCCTCATCCGCCAAAATGTTGTCTGTTCTCCAACCGATTTTTATCTAAAGTTTGAATCATCTTTAGCCCCCCCCCCCCTTTTTTTTTAAATACAAAATTTGACCGCAGGTGACAAGAACGCCTTGGAAGGAATCAATATCGGACAATCATATCACCATGTAAAAATCAAAGTGATATCTTTAAAATACCACATTTCGGAAAACGGACGCGTGGTTCCGTATTTACATTTGATTGTGACGTAGGCCGTGTATAGTTCTACTTTAATCCTAGCTGCAATAATGTAGTCCTATCCAATTTTTTTTTTATTCTGACGTTTTCGGGATAGGGCTACAATTCCATAGGATCTCCGTAATGGTGCAAAATAATTTTATGAATAACCGATAATAAAGTTTGTGTATTAGTCCCAAATGTTGTTTACACCAAAAGGAGTACCAACTTTGTGCTCGGGCATGTCTAATAAAGGTGTTTTTCATTAAATATAATGTACAGCATGCAAAATTCTTCGTCTGCTCCGCCATGCTTGTTATCGCGAGATCTCGTAGGTGGATCTAATGAAAAGCCTAAACATTGACAATCAGCGTGAAAATGTAGTTACTCGAGCCACTTCGACAAAGAAAGGAAAATCATATTGTTGCAGAAAGAATTTACTCTCTGATGTTCGGTTTTTAACTTGATATTAAATTCAAACCTTTTCAATACCGACGAAATAGCTTTCGCCTCCATACTTGTCCATTGATGTAAATACTACCTTATATGGCATATGCAGATGACTTGACAACCGGAAGTTGAAACTTCAGTACATCAAACATGGCGCACAAATATGAATCGAAAAATTGGAATTTATCGAAATTGTTGAAAACGGTAGAATAGAGCCTCACAAATCTAAAGTTGCAGGTTGTAAATTTATATATTGACTAAGAAACATAGAATATCATTTTATTTACGTAAAGAAAGTCAGGAAATGTTTAGAATGAGCGCAAATGTTGCGGGAGTGAATCACTCCCGCATTTGCACCATTACGGAGATCCTAAGGAGTTGTAGCCCTCTCCCTAAAAAAAAAAAAAAAAATCAGAGAGGGCTACATTATTGCAGCTACTTTAATCCCGAAAATGCGTTGGTTTTTAATTCTACATCTGAAATTGTGATCGGCATTTGGGCTTCATTTATGTACGTATTTTAATGAGATGTGCAGTTTGACTAATTTATTAAATTATATAACTAGTGCAATTCCTTTTGAAAAAGAAAACAACAATAACAGAAACTTACTAATAATTATTCATTTTGTATGCAAGAATCATTGAGATCGGCATCCCACCAATGTACTACTGTACGTGTTGGACACTCGAGTCTCGACTATTATGATTATTAACAATACGTTAAAAGATAGAGTTTTAAAAACATAAAATAAAAATTATTGTATTTATTGTTGATGATTTAATTGTTAGTATGAATAAATACGAAAGTTGTGACTCGAATTTCCTCTACTGTGGTTTTTTTTAATATCCAAAAGCAATTAGGCCTACGTTTTTCATATCAACTATGTCGATGAGATATTTTTATATAGGTGTTCAAATACTTAGGTATTTGGTTTAATTTTTTTGCGCAATTAAGTTATGAATTCAAAGCAGATTTTCAACATAGTTTGTGGTCAGAATAATCGATGCCCCATGACTAATTTTCATTTGTAATCATAATCATAACTAGACAATCCAATAATGTTATCATAGTATTGTAACACTAACCTGACTAAGATGATAACTGCCCGTTTTGACCGACTCAGGTTTACATTTTAGGTAGACATCATGCATGTATCTATAGATATCTAGTGTTGTTCGATGATGATATCAGACATTCAGTATTCGAAAATGTGGATATGATTAATTATTGTTAAGAGCGGAGATGGGGAGTTCGTACTCCATTAAAGTAATTTACTTAACTTAGTACAAAATACGTGAAATTAGTTTAAATTCATTTCTTCGAAAACATGCCAGAAAAAAAATGAAATTATACTAATGCAATAATCAATTTTCTTTGGAATGAAAAATATGAATTATTTACCCTATTCTGTGGAAAAAAATGAAACATCCTATATATTGGGCATTCTCGAGCCGACATTTAAAATGTGCTTAATCATTTGCATTAGATTTCTTTATTGTAGAGCCCTGATATTTGGACATGTGTATAAGGATTCTCCATGCTTTATGTACCGTTAAAGGTTAATGCGAAATTTAGAGGTCAAAAGGCAAGTATTATGACATCATTTACTGATCCTTTTAATTGTTTCTGCATTGAAATTTGTCAATTCTCCAAAATATCTGAAACCCATGATTCAATTTCCCTCATTGTGATACATTTTAATTTGCGATCCATTTCAATCAGTCTGTTGATTTTTTGTTGTATTTGAATTATACATTTTTTCGAAGAAGTCTTTAGAGTCGCATAATTTCATGTGAATTTGCAATTTTTGAGCTACATATGTTCTATTTTCCACACCAGGGTGAACTCAAATACAGTGGCGGATCTATACCTTACTGGGGGTGGGGTTGAGGCCCAAAGGGCAGGGGGTTAACCCATCTAAAAAGAATGATTTAAAATGGTGCATTTTATTGCATTTTCGACTGAAATTTTTGTTCTTTCTTCCGTTCATTTGCAGTCAACACATCTTTTATAGGGTCGGGTGTGGTAAAAAAAAAAAAAAGAAGAGCGGGGGAGGGGAGGGTCCGATCCCCCCCCCCCCCACCACACACACACACACAATCCGCCACTGAAATATACTGGTGTCAGTATATTTTTCTGAATTATAGTAACAGAAACGCAGTGTTCGAAACTGTTTTAAAACTTAGTATAGACCATGGGTCTATGCCAAAACAAGATGATGTAGACCTCATCGAATTGGCATAGACCGCAACATTGAACAAAAATAGCACAAATTTTAAAACATTTTTATTTACTTCTGATGTAGTTAAAAAGCGTATTTTCTTTCTTTTTCCATAACAATGTTGACTATTGAAGAACATGACCATATCTTCCTTATTTTTACGTTTTCTTCAAAAGGAACAAATATGACCAGTATTCCAGCAATCAGTAAATTAATTCTCATGTAATTATTGACAACATCTCTATTGTCTAATAATTTAATTCTTATTGTATCCTTGTCTCTGATTGGTCAAATTCCAATTGAGGAACGCAAGTTATTTTTGTATAACCTGGTTTGGTATGGGGACACACCCCCTTGACAACCAGATGTCGGAACTATTTTTTTTCTCTCTCTCTCTCTAAATTTATATCGCAGCACTGTTTTCAGCCTTCTGTGGAATAGAAAATCAACGTGCACAATAAGATACTTCGGTTTGATACACATGTTGTTTTCTCGTTGTCAATATTAGCAACTAGGCCTACTTGTACGCAAATCACTTTTGTAAAACATCTTTCTCTAATTGTATGGTCGAATAATACTATTAATAGATTAAAACAAAGATATTATATTCGAATTAATGATTTGCCAAGTAATCACTACCCTGTTCATTTTGAAATACATTTCTCACTGGGGAAAAGGAGGGGGTGCGTTGTTTCATTCCTTGATCCGTCTTTCAACAAAGCAAACAAAAATTCATACATCACATTTTATCACATGACGTCAGACACTTTGACATGTGGATCGCTATTTGTTACTTGCTTACATATTTTCTTGTGTCGGATTTACTATTAGCGACAACATTGCATACAAGGGTAAGTTTTCGTTTAGTAGAAGTTTTCACAGAGTTGAAAGCCGTAAATGATTGCATTTTCAGATATTTGAAGATTTATTTTGGGTAGGCTTAAACAATGCAATTTACCGTATTTTCTCAATCTGTCGGAAATGAGCGACTTGAAAGTCGATCTCTATCTCTAAAGGGCAGCGAAATACGCATTACATGGATAGTCTACACATATTTTCTATCATGATAAACTTCACTTTCGATACAATATTTTGATAAATGGCTAGGGTCCGTAGAACTAAGATTAAAGATGGCGACTTTTGGCTTCGCAGCTAGACGCTTCGTGTCGCTGTTGTTAAGTAAATCATTGCGCTGCTTGGTTGACTTGTATTTTTTCCGAGTTTATGTACATTTTGATAAACGAAGGTTAGCATCTTTGTCTCTTGCATTAAATTATAAGGAATGACTTTAATTCTGGGGCAAGTTATACGAGTATAACCTGGTTTGGGTCAGTTTACGCTTTTTTATAATCCGCTTCGCGGATTATAAAGCGTAAACTGACCCAAACCAGGTTGTACTCGTATAACTTGCCCCAGAATTAAAGTCATTCCTTAAATAAATTGTCGAACTAATATTTACATGTAGATAGGTTTGGATATTGTATTAGAAGTTGCACATGATCTTTTGTATGGATTTGTTTTGTAATCAGTCGTAGATTTAAAAATACAGGACACCCTATAGAGACTCTCAAACTTTTGTAATGATGCAGCCATTCCATGTTACACAAAATACGTGATATAGTAGTAAACACATTTAAATATATTCATAGTTCGTTTAGTTTGTATAACGGTGAAATAAATACGAACATAGAATAAAGAATACACTTTCATTTGTGATGCTTCCGGAAAATTGGTATGACATGCTTCTTCCGAGACAGACATTTCTTCGTTCTTTACGGCACTGAGAAAACTTCAAGTGTTTTTTTCCATCTTTGCGGCAAATGATTTCAAAAATGTCATCGTGGTATTGTAACTGTCCTACAAAAAAAGTTATTGGTATTACGAAAATGAGTATGCACACTGTATGCAATCACAATAAGTTACATATAAATTCTGGAATTTTAATACACATATTGTGACGTCACTAGCTGTAGGTGAAGTCTCACAAATTTTGATCTATGTATGATTGTTAATTCCGTAGCAATTAGAGTTTTTTATCGTACCAACGCCTACCGTGACATGAGACCTGTTGCCAGTCATATCTGAAAGACCTGTAATTTTCACTTGTAATACCGGACGATTGGCGAAGGAACAGACACTACCTATGTTAAACGTCTTAAGTTTCAGGCCACGCCGGGTTCAATTGATTGAATATTGTTTAACGTCACGCTCGAGAATATTTCACTCATATGGAGACGTCACCAATTCCGGTGAAGGGCTGCAAAATTTAGGCCTATGCTCGGCGCTTACGGCCTTTGAGCAGGGAGGGATCTTCATCGTGCCACACCTGCTGTGACACGCGACCTCGGTTTTTACGGTCTCATCCGAAGATCGCCGGGTTCGAGAATTGAACCCAGGCCTCTTGGTTGTATAGTTAGCACCGTAGATACTTGGCTGCTGCGACTAGTTATTCAATTTCAATGATGAGAATAATACCTTTTGAATGAATTTGATGTCCTCTTCGGTTAAGCCAACTGTCAAAGTTTCCACAAAATGAGTGTTAAGGCCCACCGTTCGCGATAAATCCTTCCCCTTTAATATAAGAATAAAAATTTGAATATCATTGTTTTTCTTCTCCTTTTCATCTACATGTATATTAGCGGAAAAAAGAAACTGCATTAAAAAAATTAGTATAATTTTTCTTTATTTACTGTTTATATTTATAAAATGTAAACAATCGATAAAGGTGATGTTTTTGAACAATATCGGATAGTACCCGACTCAGATGCACAGACTTTTTCATGGTTAGTGAACACATGTTGTTTATTGAAGTGTTCGCACGCACGAGTTTTACTGGCCAATACTGTTTGGAGTAAGAAGTGTAAAAGGTTTGTTTGTAAAATTTATCCTTCTGTCATGCCACGACTCAGCGAAAACCAACGTAATCGTGCTGTTCGGATGCTTCAAGCTGGAATGGCACAAACTATCTTAGCAAGACACTTTGGAGTTCATCGGAACACCGTCCAGTCATTATGGAGACGTTTCCAACAATCTGGTAACACTCGGGATCGACCACGTTCTGGGCATCCTCGTGTGACGTCACGTCGACAGGACAACCACATTAGACCTGTGCACTTGAGAAATCGTTTCCAGACAGCAAGTTTGACTGTTCGTAGCAATCCTGGACTTCGACCAATCAGTCCAAGAGCTGTGCGTAATCGTCTGCCCGAGCACAACATCAGACCAAGACGTCCAGCGGTGCGCCCAATACTGCTTCAACGTTATCGTATCGCTAGACTAGCGTGGTGCAAACGACATCTGTGATTCAGAATACAGGACTGGGCCAATATTCTGTTCACTGATCAATCCAGATTTCATTTGGATAGCACGGCCGTTGTAGAGTGTATCGTCGCGTTGGTTGGGGGGGGGGGGGGGGGTCGGTACCAGGACGCTTGTGTTGTACAACGTCGACAATTAGGTGGAGGTAGTGTTATGGTGTGGGGTGGAATAACAGCACGTGGAGGACCCCTCTACAAATTGTCAATGGAAATCTCACCGTCGTACGCTATCGAGACGAAATTATTCAGCGCCATGTGATACCATTCATACAGAGACAGCAAAATCACATCACTCTGCAGCAAGACAACGCAAGGCCACATGTTGCACGTGTAGTCAGGGACTTTTTTGTTCAACAGAATGTCGATGTCTTGCCTTGGCCAGCTGTTTCCCCCGATTTATCGCCGATCGAGTACGTCTGGTATGAAATGGAACGACGTCTATCTCTAGAACCATTCAAGTCAAACCTTTATTGTGTATATAAATTTCTTATGACAAAAATACCTTTCATTTCATACTATAAACTTTAACCTTGTGACCTTGAAATTTGACCTATCTTTGAAATAATGCAACACATTAAATAGTTGCAGATCTGAAGCATTCAAGGTAGGACTTTCATATTTTGTATACAGTATATATTCTTTATGGCAAGAAGACCTTTTGATACAATCATATTTGATCTTGTGAACTTGAACTACTTTCTTAAACAGCCTGACCTATTCGATATTTCCTGAACTATTTAAGATATAGATTTCATATTTTATATAGATTTCTTTCTTATGACAATGTCTTTCGTATCATATCATGATCTATCACATTTTAACCTTGGTCTTGTCCAGAACAGCAAGATCATGTTAGTCATATTGGTGTTGAGGCATTTCTGTGTTATGTAAATTCGTTTTCAGTTATGTTGTGATAGGTTGGGGCGACAATATGGGGTTAAATTTTTTCCATGGGAATAAAGATTGATATAAAAGAAAAACTTTTATGAATCACAACAGCTGAACAATGGCTTGGCCAAGGTGACTCAGATGAGCAATATGGTCCATGGGGTTCTTGTTCATTTTGTCGAGGGGACTGTTTGTAAGCCCTTTAGAAAACTTACACTGGCTGATATTCGTACGATATTCATCGACAACATCGTGTACAAGGTTTGTAAAAGTGACAGGACTGTGTCCACATTCTGCCTGCGGAATCCCAGTCTCCTATGGAACACCGAAATCCCCTTCTCTTCGATAAATGAAACCAGCTCTTGAAAACTGATCTAGTGAAAAGCAAACAAAGAAAGAATGTTACATGGAAAGTAGTCTAATAGTTTTGTTTTCTGAATTAAATGTTTCTTTTTTATAAAGTACAGTAACTGGATTTTAAGTTTCATCTCGCAATTTGAATAATCCTTGGAAATACATGTATCTCTGCACCCCATTGGCATTTTTTCTGGGAGAATTATCGGAATTCCCAAAACAAGTGAAGAGTACCCGTCCAATAGGTGTTGCAGACGAATCAATAATATGGTATTTGCGACTATGAAATTTTAATTGTTCCAAATGTGCACAGTGGGGAAATAAATTTTTTAAATTTTGTATTTTCATTGGTATTTCTATCATCATTTTTTAAAACGTTTAAATACATGATCAGTGTTGCCATGCTTATCAACATGCTTCACCCAATTTACGGAAATAATCGGAATTACAGTCTACTCCAGATATTGGAATTCAGGGGACTGATCTGAATTGTTTATTATTTTTAAAGTTCAATGTAACCTATGTTGAACTATAGAAATGATGTTACTGGATATTTATTTTTACTTCAATATGACAGTTCAAAGTCCACGACTTCACAATAAAAGCATAGTAAACAGTGTGTTCGAAGCGTTTCCAGAACAGCTCAATCGAGCGCACCCAAGCAGTATGTTTATTCTAATTACCTTTCCATTTCCGTCTTTGTCTAGTTTCGTCATCACTTCGTCAAAAGTCACGTTTTTCCCAAACAGGCGATGCTTGTCACAGTCAGTAAGATTCTCCTAAAATATAGATTGGATTTATGTTACTGGATCACATGTTTACAAATCACCATAGCACCCATAACACATGATCAATAGCCGAAAATTAGTGGTTTTTGATCCCTTATCAAAAGGTTGCACTTATAATTAACTACAAGTAAAATTTGTTTCTTTGGTATGCAACCTATAGTACCAGTCTCTCTTTATCTATATAATGTTGAATTAATATATCAATATGATAGAATAGTTATATGTAGTTTTATTGTTAGAAGTACGATCTTTTTACCTTGGAAAGAGAATACTCCATGTGTAAAATCTTACGTTTTAAGTATTCAAAAATGTTATGGTGTAGTGTGTTGCAAATTCAATTAGAAAAAAGTAATGATTTTGAATAGTGAGAATGGACAATACAAAGTTTGAATTAATTCCGCGGCAAAGAATGGACTTTGCGTTTTATGCGTGCTATTGCCCCCACCCCAAATAAGGTTTATAAACTTTTGGTAGTAATAATCGTGTAAAAAACACTCAGAGGCTCTGAATGAAACAAAATTACATTATTGCTATATATTCAATAGAACTGAAATTTTTATCTTGATAATATCTTAAACTTTAAACTTAGTTTTCATTTTATTAATGAACATGGTTAAACTTACATACAAAATTCATAAAAGCATATTTTTAAACAAAATAAAATTAAGATTTAGAGCTAATATTGCTTTGATGTGAATAGAAATTTCATTCTCCACTTTTATATGGGGGCAGTAAAACGTGTAAAGTGAGAACAAATTTCAACCAATAGACAGAAGTTGTGAGGACAGAATTGCACAATGAGGACACCAAAAAAAAATACTCACAATTATGTCCTCATAAATGTGACCTACATAAGTGAAAGATGTAGATACAAAATATTAGCTTAGTGAGGGCAAGTGGTGTGAAGACATGTCCTTACTAATATTCTCTCTCAAAAACAGTTTTTTTCATAATTCGAAAGAGAGTATTAGATAAACTTTTATAGATATCCCTAGAGCTATACCTAACATAGTACTTTTTTGCATTTAGAATAATATATGTGTGTATTCTCTTCTACACATAGTGAGGACGTCCTCACTTACAGTGTAGTAGGTTTGGTCGGAGAGAGAGAGAGAGAGAGAGAGAGAGAGAGAGAGAGTATTAGATTGAATACATTTTCAAGTGTTTTCTCCAATTCCTTTCTGTCGATGAATTCATCTTTATCTAAGATGTGTTCACTTAATATCTGTTGAAAATATAGAAAATACAAATATGAATAATCATCTAATATTGTTAATGTATTATAACTTGAATAAAGAAAGCAATAAATGAATCATGTTCATCTGTTCCTTATCAAAACAATTTATGTCACAATACAATGAGCGGATGCTAACTCAGCGCAAAGCGTATCGCCGCGCACAGGTGAGAACATACTGTACTAACAACGCGCTTGCAATGAAATTTGATTTTGTGGGTTTTATTTTTTAAATTTAATGTATATCATATATACAATGTACACATATAATTTAACGCAGTCTTGTTCAAAACTATGAAAGCGCTGCTAGTAATTAACGTTTTTGCGATAGCAATAAAATATGTATTTTATATGGATGAGAAAGGAGGACAGCTTTCTTCGTAAATCGAGTGTTATATACATGTACACATACACCGTTTTACAGAAATGTTAACCGTACAAATATGCTTTAATGAGTATACGAGTTACATGTACATGTGTGGATGAATTCAATTTTAAAAAGTTGATCTTACATAAATATTTTGCACCTGAAGTGGAAGCCACTTGTTGATTGAAATCAGGAATTGCAGTTTTTCTATTACCCGCTCATTGTTCTGTGATCAGCTAAATGGATTATTAAAATGGAACTAATAATTATGTTTCCCGTGTATTTTATCTCTTATAGACCTCATACTTTCGTTTTGAATACGCTTTACTAAACGTTTTACATTCTAATTCATTAATACGATAGGAGTAAATTGATTGAAAATCACTTTGGAAATTTCAATTTTAAGGGAGTTCGTGCTGAAAATATTTCCCATCCGCGCGCGTCGAAACACCTAGACTGCTGCGTTAGCATTGTGACGTCAAATATTTTAACAGATCTATATGAACATCAAGAATGTTGTATATTTCATTTTTTGCCACTTAATGTTCGCCGGTCTTATTCTAAGGTTTCTACAAAAATGTGTTTAAATAAAATATTTTACATTAAGTTAGGATGCATATTCACAGTGTACATACTTTTAAAAATTTGTTTACAGACGTAACTGTAGCCCTGTGTTCTCTTCTCAATTTCTGCCGGTCCTTCTGATTTTGGGCAGCTTTTCTGTTGTAATGATATTTGCAACTTGAATGAGATAAAGAATATGAACAACAATAACAACACAATGCCTGAAATTCTCTTAAAATATTCAGGACTCGGGGGAAAAAGATAGATGTAGATGTATATACCGGTAGAATCATCTATACAGGTATATTACGTGATCATACATGTAATTACATGTACTATTATCATGGAATATTGAACATATACAGGGAATATACAGTGTCGTTATCAAACCAGATTAGACGATATTTCAAAAGGACAACAAGTCAATCGACTTTCTTTAAAATGAAAAAAAAAAAAAAAAAAAAAATAGGTAAAATGATTAATCACTTAAATTCTATAAAAAAAAAAAATTTAGAGTAGGGCAAACAAGAGCCTCTGGACATACCAGAGAAATGCCTAGGAGGAGTAAGCACCCCTGTGGTCAATTCACATCCGCCCTGAGTCCTATTATCTTGACCATGTAAACGGAGTAATCCGTAATCAAAATTAGTATGTATGGAATGGCTAGCAATTGGTATGAAACACGTCAGACATAATTTGCAAAAAGCTGACTTTAACCGAGACTGTTTAAACCGTTGTAACATCAACCCATTTGTCAGTAGCCTGCCCCGGTAACTAGTAACATTTGATTTGTCCCAACATCAGACAAAAATTGAATTGAGAATTCCCAAATCCATAAGATTGGCTATCATTTTTCGGCATCTAATGAAAACTCGAATATGTGGTTATTTTTGCTAAATCTCACACTCCAACTGTAAACATTTATCACCACCGGTCAGGTGTCGTTTGATAAGCTCTAAAAGCTGGTTTCGATGTTTTGAATTATTCGGTATATAATAAGCATCGCATCCCTTATCACCTTTAAAAACATTGTATCCCTATGACTTCCTAAAACATTGCATCCCTTATGACTTTCGTATACGTCTTGCACTCACGCTGTAATTAAACATGGTCGAACAGGTACCGTTTTCAAGGCTCTAGTAGCCCGTTTTAAATGTTTGGAATTATCAAGTTATATATAAAATAATTATTGACATTTTCTCGGTCAATACCCTCGAAGTACAATATGAAGCCCAGAGAAGGCGGGTAAATGTGTAGTTTGAAGGTTACTAAAGCATCGTACTGACTATCAATAATTGTATAATATTGCATCGTGTTACCGGGACATTGTCGTTCGCATCGATATAAGCAGCTATAGAGATGGTTTAATTAAATCATGGAGAAGAAACATAAACGATGTGTAGAATGAAGTACAATTTATATTCATATTTGCTCTTCATATGTTCTCTGATGCTTTTTTCCCCGCCACACTCAACAATTTTTCAGTATCTGGTCATATGTTCTCAACACATGCATACATGTATCTATTGTATATACCTTCCCAACGGTGTGTCGGGGTACTTTATCTTCGTTCTCCGTCTGCTTTCAAATGCTATCTTAAATGTCTCCAGCTCATCATCAGAATACTAATTAAAAATAAAAATAAATAACTGAACAAGGTTTCTTGTACTACATAGTGCATGCGATATCTACCAATATGTGACCATAACAACACATTGATTTCTTTCTTTAGATATAAACACAATACAGTTTTTATCATAAAAAGAAATAAAAATATATTACAGAAGATTGATTAATTTTCTCTTCCTTAAGAATTGAACCGTTTCTATCAAATTTTGTAACCACAAGACAATAACGCATTCTGCCTTGTTTTGGCATTGCAAATATTAGTTATGATTTATTATTCAGAATATAAACTTTATTCAAATTACACGAAGCAAACATACATGCAGCTTACAGTTTTCTCTCGTGTAAAATGAATTCTACCCAAAAGTGGATTTTAGAGTTGACATTTGGAGTTGTTTAATTATAGGTACCAATAAAAATCCGAGAGTTTTCGTTGATTTTTTCTCGTCACTTGCAAATCGGTTTCGTCTGTCCAGTATCACAGGAAGCTTCTCAATAGGTTGTAATCTCGCAAAAAACGAGTCTTCCTTCTCCATTGAAAGCCACCATCCTGCTCATACAGTTATTTCGTACTTGAATCAATGTCTTTAACAGAAATCGGTGCTAAAATATCCTACTGAATTCTTACACATGTATATTTTATAATTTAAAGATTTTAAAACCCTTTAGATGGATCTAATTACATTATGTTCTAAATTACTAGCAGCAGGCTTCCTTCCGTCATGGCTGACCATGTATGGTGACCTTCCATCCACTATCTCACTATCTAAATTACTACAATTCACCCAGTGTCATTATTTTTCATATATATAAAGGTACGTGTACAATTTCATTGTTCTGTATGAAAATGAATATCATGATATATGGATTCATCCTGCAACCACCCTCTTTGTGTATCCAAGGAAAGTTAATCCAATAAATAACAAGAGATGTTTGTAAAACACATATGCCCCCCCCCCCCCCCTGGTGCAAAATTGAAAAGGGTTATACACACACATATCATTTAATTGAGAGTAGTATCATCAATTCAAAATATTGAGCAGACAATATCTTCCTATGTCAAGAGTGGATTGACCATGTGATCTCAAAATCAATAGGGGTCATCAACTCCTGAAGATGTACCAGTGTACCAAGCTTGATGTCTGTCAAGCAAAGGGTTCTCAAGATATTGAGCGGACAGTATATTCCTATGTACAGTTTAACCCTTGACCTTTGACTACGCGACCTCAAAATCAATAGGTGTCATCTTCTTCTGAAGATGTACCAGTGTACCAAGTTTAATGTCTGTCAAGCAAAGGGTTCTCAAGATATGGAGCAGACAGTACATTCCAATGTCCAATTTGACCCTTGACCTTTGACCATGTGATCTGAAAATCAATAGGGGTCGTCTTCTCCTGAAGACGTACCAGTGTACCACGTTTGATGTCTGTCAAGCAAAGGGTTCTCAAGGTATTGAACGGACAGTATATTCATATGTCCAGTTTGACCCTTGACCTTTAAACATGTGACCTCAAAATAAATAGGGGTAATTTTCTCCTGAAGATGTACCAGTGTACCAAGTTTGATGTCTGTCAAGCGAAGGGTTCTCAAAATATTGAACGGAAAGTATATTCCTGTCTAGTGTGACCCTTAACCTTTGACCATGTGACCTCAAAATCAATAGTGGTCGTCTTCTCCTGAAGTCGTATCAGTGTACCAAGTTTGATGTCTGTCAAGAAAAGGGTTCTCAAGATACTGAGCAGACAGTATATTCTCATGTCAAGTTTGACCCTTGACCTTTGACCTCAAAATCAATAGGGGTCATCTTCTCTTGAAGATGTACCAGTGTATCAAGTTTGATGTCTGTCAAGCAAAGGGTTCTCGATATATTTAACGGACAGTATATTCCTATGTCCAGTTTGACCCTTGACCATGTGACCTCAAAATCAATGGAGGTCATCTTCTTCTGAAGATGTACTGGCGTACCAAGTTTGATGTCTGTCAAGCAAAGGGTTCTCTAGACATTGAATGGTCAGTATATTCCTATGCCCAGTTTGACCCTTGACCTTTAACCATGACCTCAAAATCAATAGGGGTCATCTACTCCTTAGGATGTACCAGTGTGCCAAGTTTGATGTCTTTCAAGCAAAGGGCTCTCAAGATATTAAGCGGACATTATATTCCTATGTCCAGAGTAGATTGACCCTTGACCTTTGACTTTTTGACCTGAAAAACAATAGGGATTCTCTTCTACTCATAACTAACCCACATATGAAATATCATTAAGTGAATGGTTCTCAAGATATTGAGCGGACAACACATGGTCTACAGACCGACCGACAGACAGACCGACCGACCGACAGGTGCAAAACAATATGCCCCCTCTTTTTCAAAGGGGGGCATAATAAAAATTATACCACAATATAATCGCATGTATTCTTTGACGGATTTTATTCAAAGTTGGCATTGCAACGCCAGAGACAGAGCTACATTTTGTAGTAAGGTCAGTAAATTGCATCAAAACGGTCTTGAAATAAAATAATGATACCCAAGATCCGGTCGAAAACAAGAAATACGGCGAGACACTTCCTCTGTCCATGTCACTTGCATTTTAAGACAGTAACTGTCTGTACGGATTTTAAATCGTGAATAGTCATGAAATATAAAATAGGTATATGTATTTGTTTTTAAGTAAGTAATGGTTTACTAGTATTCACCAAAAGCGCAGGCATACTCACCATCAAAACATTCTATAGGGTAGTTGAAAAGTACTCCACCGTCTACATATATATTTTCTACATCGAATTCCGTATGCTTAATGGGTTGCATCAAACCTGGCAAATTTACAACATTCAAAAGAATAACAAACACCCTCCTCAAAGTCCTGCGTATCATACCGCCAATTTAAAAAACAACCACATTTTACTGTACATACAATTAGAAACTGTACTGGTGCTAACCTGGAATGCTTATAGACATACGAACTGCCTTTCTGAGCGGCATTTTAGGCGTAGTTTTGGGATGTAGGTAGTTCTCCTCCATATTGTTCACATTTGTCACTACGACACACAATTCCTTTCCCGTTTTCTTGTAAAGCTTCAAAGATATTTTTAAAACATGGAAGACGAACTTGTGTACACCTTCGTTAAAGAACAAAAGAAACCAAAACCACAACAGCTTCCATAATAAGAAGTAACGGTGTTCCAAATTTAATCCAGGTTAGGATACTCGCTTCGCAACCTGGAGTTCCCGGTTTCAATTCTTGACGCGACACCGCTAGGCGTTTAACATACATGTAGTTACTGTTCCTTCGCTGAAGTGAGCCCTCACGTCACGGTAGGCGTTGGCACGATAAAGAACCCTCACTGCTTAAAAATACCATGATCGTTTAATTTGTAGCACTTTAATTTAAAATTGTGACGTCTCTGTATTGATTGATGATTGATGTTTTTCCGCCACACTAAACAATTCTTCAGTTATCTGGTGGCGCCCAGTTTTTATTGGTGGAAGAGAGAACCCAGATACAATGTACCTGGGAAGAGACCACCGACCTTCCGAAAGTAAACTCGGGAACTTTCTCACTTACCGGCGTGAGCGGGATTCAAAAGAGACCAGAAGTGAGAGGCCGTGTGATTTTGAGCGCGATGGTCTAACCACTCGGCCACGGAGGCCTGACCAAGATTTTTACCTATGAGATGTAAAACAATGATTAGCCCTACCGATGTCACATGTGCGGATTGTGGAAACCAAAAAGGCAAATCAAATACATGTAAATCGATTAAAGTGCTCCTAAAGCGACCGCCACACTTCACATCGGTTACTGTCGAGCAAATGTAAATGCAAACATTGAGAAGACGTGTTCGGTTTGTAAATCTTACCAGTTGAAAAACCGTCTGTCACAAAACACTCGGAACATTTCATTAACCGTTGTTAGCCGTATTGTGCAAGTCTTCAAAACGAAATGGATTTGTACAATGATTTGGAGATTTTATCAACCGAGGAGGACTTCATGTTATGGATCGCAGCGTTGTGATGATGAAACAGAAATGAATCGCATCTTTGATGAAGTTGATTTAAATGATATTCCATACAATTCTAATATTAATTTTAAATTGGACGTACTGAGACCGAATCTGTTCGAACACCCAAGGGGACACACGTTACACCCAAAGGGACACATGTTGGTTTGAAGTAAAAGATATAATCATTAAACGTGTTTAGGTAATATCCATGATATCGGAAATATTATCTACATTAATATCAACAAAGTTGGTCGTTTAAGAGACCGCCGCATTGGTCTAGAGGTTAGAGCGTTTGCCCCCCATGCGGAAGGCCGGGGTTCGAATCCCTGCGGAGAAAAACCTAAGTCGTTAAAACAGGTAGTGACAGTTCCATCATCAAACGCTCGGTATCAGGAGTGAATATCACGGCTCCTCGGATATTACCTTAAAAACGGATGTTTCGTGTCACAGTAGGTGTGGCACGCTAGAGAACCATCACTACTCAATGGCTGTAAGCGCCGAGTAAGGGCCTAATTTAGAAGCCCTTCGCCGGTCTTGGTGACGTGTCCATATGAGTGACGAGAGAGACTTTAAACAAGATACAGTCAATCAATCAATCACTTTCATCACACACGTGCGATAATGTAGTCCTCCGCGGGAGATAAAATGTCCATATCATGTAAATCTCCAACGTTCATTGCCGGGTTAATTTGGAAGACTATCATTGCAAGCACAGATATTGTCAGTAAATCTTTTTCAAATGAAAATTACACTTCGGAGAGTTTTATACTAAGTGTTTAATAATTAATTTACACGATAGAGTTGTAAAAGTGTGTCATGCAACTGCTAGCTCCACCCATTGGTGAAATTTTCGTTATTTTACACTTTTTATGCAAGGAACACACCGGATCCATGATACAACTCAGTTTCTCAATTTAAAATAAAAATAGAATTCTGTAATTATTTCATAGCAGTGCATGTGTTATCCTCAGTTCAAGTAGTTTGCTTATTATTCTATCTGTGTGCAAAATATAACATTAATAGTTTATGCACGATTGAAAAAAATACACATACTTATTATATCTAAACACGTTGCTAGGATCATGCCCAGTCTTAAAATTTTAATCTTATCGCGTTTTTCTTAAATTTTAATTCAAAGCATGTCGACGATCATCTGCCAACAAAAACGTCTTTAATTTATCGTCGCATCAAACAGCGCTATATTCGTCTTCTCAGTCTCGAATTCTATTGCTGTGTTAGGAACAACCCCATCTTTAGTATTCTGAACATTGAAAATGTAAACATAGCGATCAGTGATCAATCTCATACAACCCATCAAGAATACAACAGTATGAGAGTTGGTCAAACACGGACCCCTGGAAACACCAGAGATGGGATCAGGTGCCTAAAAGGAGTAAGTATCCCCTGATGACCGCTCACATCCGCCGTGAATCCTATCTGTTGATCAGATAAACAGAGTAATCCGTAGTCAAATTCTTTACGTAAAGAACGGTCTAACAATTGGAATGAATCCAGTCAGACAGCATCCAATCTCCTGACAGGTTGTATTTGCAAATTAGATAATTAAAACAGCCATAGGATTTGCGAATTGTTGACTTTATAAACTAGACTGTTGAAATCACTGCAACATCAATTGTTTGTAAGTAGTCTGCCTCGATTTAAAAATTAATCATACGCAGACACACTCTCACGCATTGAATCGGTTGAGTGGTAGAACACCATATGCAGGAGATAATGGATTATTGCTACATTAAAATGAGAAATAGACGACAAAGAAGTTGAAGTCATCCTTCAACAAAATATTTTATAACATCCGTATGTGCTAAATAATCGTTACATGCTGCCACAATTAATTAATCTTAATTTTGGTATGCATTATTAAAATTTTATGTCACCACTCCCCCGTATATGACGTCATGCATGTGAAAGTTTGCTATTTTAAGCGAAAAGTTGTACCGATTCCTTTGATAGTTACCGACCTATCATAGGAGAATGAAATTTATTTCAGACAAATATAAGCATTCATCATTAATATCTAGTAAATCGTCATAAAAACATGTTTCCATGAAAATATTCAGTTTAAATTTGGTAACGTTCAGAAACATTTATTTCAAAAATTAGTAAAAAATTCTTGTTTATTCAATAAGCTATCGACATTGTCTAGGACTTTGGAAGGTGTATGAAAATATCTCTCTAATTTCTAGATAGATATTCATTGTAGTGTATTGAAGCATACATAAATTTCTTTTGACTCGGTATATTTAGATAAATACCTGTTCGAAAGTTGCATCCTTGTCGCCCAGTTTCCGTTCGATGATTTCCCCTAGGTGTTCATACAAGGAGTGGAATGGCTGCCAGCCCAAATACCGCAACAGGTTAGGAATCAAACTTAGCTTACCCCACCTGGCGTCTATTCACAATATATAAAACTAGATACAAACGGAGAAGAAGAGAGAAGGGGAAAAGAGATAACAACAAAGCTAGCTGGTTTAATTAATTTGAGTTCTATATGTATCTTTTACCCTGAACTATATATCAAACATTATCACCCACTAATACCGTACCATAATACTCGGACAGATCTCTTCTTGTGATTTGACTTATTTCAGTGCTGTTGTATCCCAGGGCCGTCATGAGAGCTACTATAGAACCAACACTCGTGCCAGCAAATCGTTTTATATTTTGGAGAATACCTATATCTTCTAAAGCCTTGTAAAATAGATGAAGAAACCCACATGTATTATATTTACCTTAAAGAGACTCGACTCTTTAAAAAAAAAATCAGAAGTTTTTCCATTTCTTATTTTCAATTCCATATTTTCAATTCCATTGTTCAATTTACATGTGCATAACAAATATCTTTTTCACAAAGAATATGTGTTGATACACTTAGATGTGTAGCTAAATTTAATTTATATTGGTACATAGTATAGTTTTCAGAAACTGTATCATAGTAAATCCTTCTCTCCTAGAACTCCGGTTAGTCATCAAATTGTTACCGTCATGGAATATCCAGAGTTCCTCTATTCAACAAAATTAAAGGAATTATTTTAGGAGTTCAACGTTATTGTTTAGTGTGCAAATGTCACGTCAATGCCATTTTTTGTTCGGCATTGGGATTACAAATATAGAAATAATCTATCCCATCAATAACTCAAATTAAGATGTATTCTGAAATACCCTGAAGTTTGGATTGGACAATAGTCAGTCAAAACAATTAGCTCAAAGTTTCGTACGGATGACGTTGAATCCTAACTTCGGGGTATTTCACAATGAAACGTTTTAGTGCTCGTGTTCACCGTCGAAAATTTCTTACATTTGATGATGCCGTTCATGATTTAAATTGTTTTCGACAGTAACCGATGCCGTGAATCAAGGTATGCTACTCAAGATTTGAAAATAAACATGTATGTCGTATGGAGAAAAACACCACATGTAGTCGGTAAAGTGTGAAACCCTATATGCTACACTCTGGTTCGCGGTAAAATTTTCGAGGACGGGCAGTTACAAACTAAACAAAGGATGACTAAAGAAAACTGTAATGTTATAATAACAGTATTTTACAAATAACCAGATGTTAACTCAATCAAAATATCTCACTTTGAGGGCCCCGGGATAGGCTATTCCTTTTGCTCCGCCTCCTTCAAAGACGAGGTTTTCAAACGGATATTTCTCGATGTAATTTCTTGGATCCATCGACTCGGCAAGTTGCTCCATTTCAGATGTTACTATTAATATAAGAAGCATTGCATGCGTCATTACGAGCAAATGCATCGTAATTTTCACTCCACCTGTTCTTTGCTGTCATTTTCTACTTTACAATACAATTAATAAAATTTATCAGAACGCACGTTTCATGAAAACTGTGTTGTGATCGGTCAAAGGTAATGGTAATTCATACGGAAAAATCGAAGTTAATATAATTATCCTCTCGCAACAATGATGCAAGTACTTCACATGTAACTTGGCGATGTAATGTGTTTGTATGGGTATGTGTCCAGATATTGATATTATCCAGGACACTATATCGAAAGTAACATAGATCTACCAAGTTTTTGCCTCACATGCTGGGGTATAAAAAGTTTCTAATCAATTTTTTCGTCAAAGGACAATGAACCAAGGTCAAAGTCATAATATCTATAAGTGTTATGTTAAAGTTTAATAGCGATATCTTTATTGGATTTTTAGGATGATGTCACAGTGTACGAAATTATATCAAAGTGTGTGTAGTCTCACTTTCCCTAGACTTTCGCTCATGACACTTTGTACGAGCTCAAGTCTGATTCCTGTTTCAATTTTGTGACCAGTAGAGGGCGTTAAACCTAAGAAAGAAAAGAAAAATGCTGTTTTTATTCCTTATAAATCAAACAGCAAACAAAGGTATTTTTATTTACTGTGTTAAACCATAATATCTTGGTATTGATAACTGAGGGTCTTCCAGTTGAAAATTTAAATTTCGCCACTGTAATTAAGGTGGCTCCCTACACCCAGAAATAGTTTCTCAAATCAGTTCAAATGATTTAATTATAAAAGATATGATGATATACAATAAAGATATATGCCAAAAAGGCAAACAATATATACAAATTTGGATTAAAATATGATTTTCAAAAAAAAATATTTCAACACATATGAATAGAACACTGGGAGATTTGAACTCGAGATCTGCGGTTCTCCAACCCAATGCTTTAACTACTGAGTTACAATGAAAGACAAACAAATCGATCGATACCAATAATTTCACAACACATTTAAATCGCCATCTTGTGACGTGGTGTCATACAGAATATAAGCTTTAGTGTAGTAAGCTACCTTAGACAAACTTTGTCAGTTGCTTCGAACTTCAGTCACTCCACGTTTCTCTATCAGCCAATCAGAAACAATACCGATAAGCCACGATTTGAAATCACAAAAATAAAATAGGAATCATACCAGACTCTCGCTCGTGCAAAGTCTCGAGAGCAAGAATCTAAGAAAAGCGAGACTACAAAGTGCGATATCTTGCGCATGTGCATTCCTCTTACTTTCGACATTTCCGTCACAATCACTTTCGCTATCTTCGACGTCAAGCTGCAGGGCTTCTTCAATGTGTTTACTTTTGGTATTGTCATCATCTGGTCTGCAGTTATTCTCTACATCCCCATCCTTGGAATTCTGGACACCCATTCTAAACATTAAGTAATTATGGATATACAAATACGTCTCACAGGTAAAATTGATTAATTATTTTCTAAGGTATTGCGGAACACTCGTGAATATTTCACTCATATGGAGGGTGAATTGCTGAAAAATTTAGACCTATGCTCGGCGCTTACGGCCTTTGAGCAGGGAGGGACCTTTATCGTGCCAGACCTGCTGAGACACGGGACCGCGGGGTTTTTTGGTTTTTTTTTGTGATCTCATCCATAGGACCTCTCCATTTAGTCGCCTCTTACGACAAGCAAGGGATACTGGGGACCTATTCTAACCTGGATCCCCACGGACGCCCAGGTAAATATTCTTAACTGTTAGACCTTGAACGCCATGCAAAGGTCAAAGGTAATATCTCCTAAAGCTGGTGACGTCTTCGTAAATTCTGGAATGGGACGTAAAAGAACAAGGAAGCAAAAGCACAATCTTCCAAGAAAATCACGATACTAATCCAGATAAATTTTGTGTTTTGTTTGTACATGTAGTTTTATGAAAACTTTTCACTCGTGTAGAGACGTCATCAGCTTGAGGTGAAGTACCACGAATTTTAACCTGAAAATTAATATTTTTCAAGTTTGAAAAGCATAAGGAATATACCATGATAGTGTCCGGTGATCTAGTGACAGCCTCACGCCTTTAGACAACCACAGATGACGTAAATTCATATATTCAACAAAGATTATTTTTGTATTGATATAAATGATTCGAATTACAACAGTCGTTCTGAACTACGAATTAGCTTGTGTATGATATTCAGTCATGCTATATTGCATGAACTGAACAAAACGAAGCATCGTTTGGGGCAATGATCTCGGAGGAAAAAGAATAAAAATACTAAAATATTGCATAATAATTCTAGGCCATGCCAATTTGTAATCTAGTTCGTCGGATTCGCCGCTTCTATTTGTAACAAATCCAAATTATAATATTATCAAAAAATAATACCCGCCCGCGTGTTCAAAAATATCCGTAAATATTTTTTTTTAGTTTTTACAACAAGCGCACAAATAACCTTGATGTATATGCTGACAAATGACAGAAGCGCGGGCTCTCGAGAAATTTCCTAACAGTGTAATACGGTTAAGTTATTCATGATGTCTATCTTAATATGTACGATACTTCATAACACTGGATTGGAAGTTGTTCCTTATGCTGGAATCGAACCGGAAGCCGATGAAACTTTTGAAGCACTATTCGATGCCACTATTTAGAGAACATTGATAGCGTATGATTGATTGTTTGATTAGCCTATATATTGACTGAAGTCTCTCTTGAGAATATTTCACTCACATGAAGACATTACCATTGCCGGTGAAGGGCTGCAGAATTTAGGCCTATGCTCAGCGCTTATGGCACTGAGGGATCTTTATCGTGCCAAACCTGCTGTGACAAGGATCTCAGTTTTTGCAGTCCTATCTGAAGGACCGCCCCATTTATTCGCCTCTTACAACAAGCAAGGGGTACTGATCGATGACTATTTTAAACCGGACCGACAGTTAATGACAAATTCACAAAAGGTTTGGTGATGTCATATCAAAATTCAAGAAAATGCTCAAAGCGATGCAATGGATATTGCATTTGCAATGAATGTCAAAACTGGATGTGTCCCTAGCAATATGCATATCTCTGAATCGAAAGTTTGTAGAAATGAAACTTAAATAAAATTCTTCAAAAAGACCTTATCAGTTAAGGTGACTCTATACTCACAGTTTTATCTGATACAAGTTTGAAAAGTGTATTTATTTCCATTCATTAGAGTTAAAACTAACAAATTATCAAATAAAATACATATGTCATCACACTTTAAGATGTAAGACGTACATAAACAGAATCATATATCACCGTCAGAAAATTGCTATTTTCCTTAAACAACGTGATCAAATTTTCATAAAAACTGGTTATGACGATATAGTAACATTCATAACAATTTCATGAAACTATATCTTCACAAAAATATACAACATGTCTGTAAAAAAAAATAAGGAAATCTATCGCATAATAGACTAGATAAGAAATCAATAAAACAGAGTTATTGCCCTTGGATTCAATATTTTGACATGTATCATTGATTATTCCTTTATAACTTAGACTTTTGAAATAGTTTATTTCTAACAAGATTTTTTACAATAAGTATTGGAAAATACTCCAACAAAATTTATGTTCCTATCATGCATAAATCTAAATAAATAATTGATTTTGTAAAATCTGATGACATCACAGGAGGGTGGAATTACTTTAATGTTGCAAAGTACATGTATTAGGTATAAAGAAAATAAGTCTTTGAAACCTGAAATACTTCTTATTTATTGTAAACTATATCAACAAAGTTGAAAAATATTAAGTTTATGTGATAAACAAATGATATCTGATGATTTTAGATCTTTATTTTTAGGCGCCCGCTTTTTAAAATCACACTTAATTCAATTAAAAATATTTATATTTCTTGTATTCGCTCGCCTCATAATTTTTATCTCCAAAATTAAAAATAATATTTGTAAAATAATTTCGCCCTCTCGCCTCACTTTTTTTGTTTGAAAATCCGAAGAACTATTTTACAAATTGGTGTGGCCCTAGGCCTACATTATTTTTTATGGATCCTATTGCATGCAGTGGCGTAGCTTCCATTGAGGCAACCGAGGCAGCTGCCTCGGTAAAAAAAAACCAAAAAAAAAAAAAACCCACCTTTTACGTTGTTAAAGGGACTGATTCACGATTTTCCCCCAAATTTTATTTTTCACTTTTAATGATCAAAATCTACTGTCTAATATGTTTTAAAAATTTCACACACAAAAATTAAGGTTATACATTATCACAGAAGCTCATTTTAGAGAGTTCATTATTTATTTTGTAAACAAAGATTGCGGTACGTTATTGTTTACGAAATTTTCAAAAGAAATGGATATCGATCTAAGTTTATTATAACTTTCACATTTCAAGCATTCTTCGGGTAAAATGTGTCATCTAAAAGTTAAAATGTACAACCATGCAAAATTAAGATGCTTTATGTTACAAAATTAATATTTCACTTGTTTATTTGTTTACATAAAAAGACTCGAGTCTTTGTTTACATAACACATATTTAAGGCTAAAATATAGCTTTTATTCTTGCATTCAGAAGGTCAAAATTTTGGTTGTCAACATTAAATGAGTTATAATACCAGTCCCTTTAAAATGTCGACAGCTTCTGGGGGGAAATTTTCCGCTTTTCGACGATTGTAAAATACATGTAAAAGTATAGTCTCCGACATTTAACACCACAGACACTCAACAACTGGATCTGGTAGTCCTTTCCAAAATATTTTGTTTGTGTATTTTCGCCAACAAGAAATGTGACTTGCAGATCACATACCCGGTACTCAGTGAGTAATGAAGGCTTTTAGCTTGTGCATGCGTTACGAATCATAACAGCCACATTCTGCCCAGTCAATACGGATCCTCTTTATTCACTGTATCAATTTAAACAGATTTATTTCTATGAAATACGTTTTTGTTTTTTTTGGTTTCCGTTTCTTATTTAAGTATGCTAATATCAAGAATTTACCAAAGATCATGAAACATGACAAAAGTCAATTTGAAGGACCGCAACTAAATAAATGCCTTGTATATCATTTCCTATTTTATTGGTCTTAGATATAATAATCTGATCAGTTTAATGTCTTGTTAATTGATTGGTTCACGCATTGTTTATGGGATTTTTGGAATTACATTTATTTATTTATGTCTTCATCAATTGTATAGATAAAGCAATGTCGCTTACCTCTCGTAGATCCTCTCAAAATATGCACTGAAAAATGTGTTCATTCGATTAGCCTTTATAAAAAGTTTTAAAGGTCAAAGTCATCTGCGCAATGAAGCTTGTATTTGATTAAAAAAATTAATAATGGAAAAAAAACCCACCCAGTAATCAGAGCAGAATAAACACCAAGAACCAACTGCTTCCTTAAAGTTCAATATTTATCACATACATGTATAGCAAAAAAGTACCGCGGATCTTAAAGTCCTCTTGGTTTTATGTTTTAGTGCAAAAGTATGGGAAAGTGCTTTGCTATTCGCCCACATGTTCTGAATCTCTTTAAAGTGAAACAAACATAAAACATATGATCTTTAATAATGTTCATCATAAGTATTTGATGTGTACATAAATTATTAAACTTTCTTGAATCAAAATGTATTGGATGAAAGCTATAGGGTAGGACTCGCTTCATTGATACGTAAATATTTAAAGCTGACATGAATTAATAAATATAGTATAATTCTATATGTCCGCCATATTTCTTTGCTAATCCGCCATATTAGTTGGATATTCTATTGTTATATGTATCAGGGTTCGCATGGTAAATAAGGGGACGAGTTTTGCTACGCTTCATTTCACATCAGTGTCTTCGATTTACCTGTGCGGGTAGCTTCGACAGGTAACACGTACATCTCCGATACTAATTTATAGGACATCAAGAAGAAATGAAATCACGTTTTGAAACACCATGCAGTGCTCAAAATTACAATAAACATATCGTACAGTAGTAAATCATTCTAAAAGCTTTGGATAAATAGATATAGAATGCCTTTTCTTTACGTGAATGTGCGTACATTTGCAATAAATATGTCAAAACTATACAAAAGCGCGGAGAAATATTTCATCTATTATCTAGATCTATTGATGAAACGGAATAAGCAAAGAGTATAAAATCTATACCATTCACACTTACTTCAAGCAAAATGCAAATACATAGATGCTACTGTACGTATAAAGAAGACATGGTCATGTACGCTCGTCATGAAAAAGCATCGAATGCGGATGACTATTTACCTGGGTCTACTCGTAATATCTGTAAAGGACCGAGGATGTACGTGTACACTTGTCGAAAATACTCAAAGTAGTAGTAAAACTCCCTTTATTAGCATAATCCATGAAACAAAACGATACACTCCATTTGTATTCCAACAGTAAACAACATTGTCCATTGTACAGACTGCGACACACTTAGCCCGTGCCGATCAGCTATCTTCAATCAGGGGAAGTATCAGAGTAGAATAGTTACCCTGTATTGTGCATGAATCCTTATACTGTATAATTTACTTGTCAGAGTATTGCAGATTTATAAATCAGGATATCATTTAGGTACATAAATCCTTTGTGCATAGATAATTTGCATATACAACACTGCATGAGTGTATGGAGAGAGAGAGAGAGAGAGAGAGAGAGAGATTCAAACGATGATCTTGTAATAATCGCGCTCTTATTAAGACAAATGATATCGTTAATTCAATATAAGAGAACAGTAACTCAATATTGCTCTCATTAATTGATAATACAGATTTATTTGATTCATTTAAAGCACGCAATAATTAAAAATTAAACATATCTTTAAATAATGTTATTTTCAATTACTTCATTTTATGCTAATTCGGCGCTCAATAGATCTTATATATCTATGCCATTTTGCTTTATTACATTCTGCGTTGAACTCGATGCAAATTGTAGTAATGCAAAATGTAATAATTGAGAGTTTATCATATGCGTAGTTATCAAGCACATAGAATTGTTTTTTTATTTAAACATATTTTATTGAGAAGCTCAACAGGATTGGGCAACAGGCATAGCCTATGTAGGCCCTCTCCCAAATACAAAGGTCAAGTACAAAGTACTTAGAATCAAGGGGAGGGGACAAGAGTGTCTGTCCCCCACTTATGATAACAATATCCATTTTTTTTCTAATGTTTTCCGCCACACTCAACAATTTTTCAGTTATCTGGTGGCACCCAGTTTTTGTTGGTGGAAGAGAGAAACCAGATACAATGTACCTGGGAAGAGACCACCGACCTTCCGAAAGTAAACTGGGAAACTTTCTCACTAACCGGCGCGAGCGGGTTTCGAACCCGCGCCGACAGAAGTGAGAGGCCGTTATTTTGTAATGCAAGTAAAAAATATATTGGGTGACAACCCCCCCCCCCCCAAACTTGACCCCAGCTTGAAAGTTCTGATATAATAGTAGAAGACACACACCACCACCAATTAAGAAAATGAAGATATTATGAGGCACTCATAGTAGAGGACTCTAACCACCCCATCCCACCCCCAACGATGGAAGAAAATGAAGTGTAGGGGGAAATTATTGAGGCAGTCAAAGTAAAAGACTCTTTTAACCCTTCACCCACACTTTAGGACTTTGAACATTGGATAAAACGTCTTGGTTTGTTTGGGTTTTTTGTTTTATTTTATTGCTGTTTTCGTTCATCTTTTTTAATTATTATTTTGAATGGCAAGAAATTTTGAAGAATCCAATTTTCCATTTTTTTTTTTTCATCCTGTTGTACCCCCCCCCCCCCCCCCATGAAAAATGACGATACATATCTGGTTATTACATGTACATTTTACTTTTCAACACATGCATGCATACTAATTGTATGGTGTAGAATTGCACCCTTTACCAAGTTTTCCTTCATTTACACAGTGTAAGGAATGGTAAACCAAAATCACAAAACAAAATGCATAAAGGCCAAGATAGTTTTAAGCGTAGGAACTTCATTCAAAAATACATGTATTCAGAAAAATCGCATGCATGCATTGCAGGACTATAGCATGTGTGTTTTAACGTTTATGTAACATGCCATAATGATTATTTTCATTTCGTAGATCTGGCGCAATGGATATATTCTGAAAATAGACATACCGCTGTACGTCGAAATTTCATATCCAAATGTATTCGATAAGATGTTAGTATTCATAAATCAGTAAAATTCGCGTTGAGGTTTTATTTGATATGGTACAGTGTCAATCTACTGTAATGCATTAGTAGGATATGCAAAAGTCAGAGTATAAACATTTTCTAGTATCGATATCTATATGATCACGAAAAAACATCATATAATTTGTATCCGGATTCATATGCCGTTTAGATATCAATAAAAACAAAGCTGCATAGTTTGGGGGAGGGGGTTCTAATGAGTCTGATGAAATTAAAAGAAGGAACCCCACATTTGCATTCAAACTAGATGTACTTCAAAATTAATTCATTTCTGCTCTGACTGAAGGCATGATTCTAAAATCGGGAACGAATCTTGCATACAAAATAATTAATAGGGGAACACATAAATTCGAGCTCCTTTGGAATTTAATGAAATGCAGATATGCTCCTTTCTTTCAACACGAATTGATATGTTGTTTCAGGCACGTATACAGGGGGTTGGGGTGGGCAGGGAGGCTGGACTGGTCTGCTCTCCCCACTTTTTTGACAATTTACTTTTCCCCGTTATTCTAACATACAAAGTCAGTATTTTCTACATGCAGTTTAAACTGGTTTATATATTTTTTTTAAATTTGTAATGAATTCAATTATAAGCATCAACTCCTGTAAGTTTTTAATATATTGTCAATAACAAATTTTTAAATAGCTGGAATTTTTTTAATGCTTGTAAGCTTACCATTATATCAGTGATCAATTTTCTTTCCTTCTGTGAAATGATATTGTACATCGATGTAGGACAGTCTCTCTCTCTCTCTCTCTCTCTCTCTCTCTCTCTCTCCTGTTCAATCAATGAATATGGACATACAGAGACCGTAAATAATTATGTGGTTCCCAATGAAACAATAAAACTATATTTTCGTTTATACATTTCCTTTTATATGTGTCTTTGTGTAATCAACTGTTTATTATGGATTGCAAATGTAATACCCGCATTTTTAAACAGATGTATATTTTCGATCATTATTCCCTTATTTGTATATCCAAATTTGTATATGATCATCGATAAATTTTGAATTGAGCACGCAATATATCCAACCAGATGCTCAGTGTATATGATTAGATTCCCGATTTCTATCAACTGCATAACCTCGACCAGACAAGCATTCAATGCAGGAAAAAATTTCGACTCTGACATCTCCCCTGATTGAAGACACCCTATTTGGCACGGGTGAAGTGTGTCGCAGTCTGTATAATGGAATGACAACGTGTTGTAAAGTTCTAACGAGTTACAAATGGAGTTTATCATTTTGTTTCGTGGATTTATCAGAATAAAGAGAATCTAATATTTTCGGTAAGTGCACATCTCCGATACCTGTTGAATAGACGTCCGTATTTGATACGGTGTTTTTTGTGGCGAATATGCCATGTGCATTACATATTATGCATATGGCATGGACCTGTATTTTGCAAGAATTTATATAAATAATATATTTTATGCTCTTTGCTTATTCCATTCTATCAGTATGTAATTGGCAAATGATTTCTTCGCATTTATTTCATAAGAAACTGCAAATACTTGCTTGCACTTGCAAGTATGCAAGAAAAACTTTTTTTTGCATTTTTTTTCTAAATTATCTAATCTTTCGGAATGTTGCATTGGTATACAATAAATATTTTGTAATTTTGAGCAAAGCATAATGTTTTAAAATGTGATTTTATTTGTTTCGCATTTCCCTATATATTACTATCGGAGATGTGCACTGGTCGAGTCCACCTAGAAAAATCACTCAGGTGTGACAATCACATTTGGGGTATATACGGGTAGAGTAAATTAGGCTACCTGAGAGAAATATGGCGGATAAGATGAAAAAGGTGTACGTATTTATTAATTCATGTCAGCTTTAAATACTCATACACGTACCTGTGCCTGTAAATAATCAAAAGGAGCAATAGAGCATTGAAACGTTTAGTGGTGTATTTACATTTCTAATGTTTTTACCTTCGATATCTTCACCAATTGAAATGACAACAATTTCCTCATCAATGCGAATAATGGGAGTATGAATCTTGGTATATATAGTACGACTATTTTAAGGGATCGGAATATTCCCACAGAAATGAAAGTAAAATGTAAAAAAGTGTATATAAAATAAAGTTAAGGTTGCACAATTTAGGCCTATGATCGGCGCTTATGGCTATTGAGCATCGTTCCACACCTCCTGCGACACGGGGCCTTAGTTCTTGTGGTCTCATCCAAAGGCCCGCCCCATTTAGTCGCCTCCTACGACAAGCAAGGGGTACTGAGGACCTTTTCTAATCCGGATACTCACTGAATTGGCACGTTAAAGAACACCCGACTGATACGTGCTGGGCGTTAGGCATACATGTAGGTCTAAATATGTGGTACTAAGCCTACATCTCGTGACCTCAATATCAGTGAAATATTCTCAAAGGGAAGTGATACAAACAAATAAAAATCAATCTATTTATCTATCTGGAGAATAAAGAATAAAATCCCCTTGTCGTACAAAAGGTTACAAAAGACAACAACTGAGGTTTTATTACTCCTTCATATTGTTAACTTCACCCACACACAGAGATGTATGTGTGTGTGTGTATACAATACACATTTTGAATAGAATCCCGTGGGGAATAGGTCCTTAGTACCCCTTGCTTGTCGAAGAAGGCGATTAAATGGAGCGGTCCTTCAAATGGGTCCGCAAAAACCGAGGTTCCGTGTTACTGTAGGTGTGGCACGATAAAGATCTCTACCTGCTCATAGGCGATAAGCAACGAGCATAGGCTAAAATTTTGCAGCCCTTCATCGGCAGTTTGGACGTCTCCATATGAGTGAAATATTCTCTAGAGGGACGTTTAACAACATTCAATCAATAATTCTGAACAGAAAAGCCTTAAAGTAGGTTATGATGCACCAATCCATCTGACATGTGAATTGATTATATGTATTTCTCGGAGTGAGGTTCTATCAATATGTCGGTGCAATATCTGTTTATGATGATAAAAAGTCCATGAAACCATTTGTTTTATTTTTAGTCCTAAAGTAAGTCATGGAGCACTAATTAAGTTGAAATGTGAACTGTTGATGTATTTCTCTGAGAGGGAGGTTGTGACAAAATTTCAGAGCAATACCTGTGACCATATAAAAAAAAATCTGGAACACTGTTTGACCTACTTCTACCCCTAAAGCAGGTCATAGTGCACCAATCCAGCTGAAATGCTAACTGCACTTGTTTTCCTACGAGAGGAAGCCTTTGACTAAATATCAGGACAATATCTGTATCCGTAATGAAAAATTGATTGACCTACTTTTAGCCTTAGGTAGATAATGTAGATCATGGACCGTCCGTCATGGGCCAATCCAGCTGAAATGCAAACTGAACTTGTATTGCTTTGAGAGGATTTTCAGGAAGATTATGTGTAAATTTCAGGGCAATATGTGTGTCTGTAACAGAAAAAAAGTCCGGAAAACTGTTTGACTTAATCATAGCCCTAAAGTAGGTCAAGGACGGACCAATCCAGCTGAAAAGCACACTCACTCTTTACACTTCTGGAGGCAGAATTTGGGACAAAATTTCGAAGTTGAACATGCATCTGTTTCCGAAAAAAGTCCCAAAACATGACTCTGACGGACGGATAAGCAAGCCAGACGCACGGACAGCACCATAACATAAATACATCCCGTCTAATGACGGGTGTATAAAAAGTTACCAGAACATATCACTCTTAACAACTTTACACTACAAACCACTACGGCACACAGTGTAAAACGCCTGTTTAAAACCAATAAAAGCACAAGACAATCTCCTTTTACAATTCAATACATTATGTAACTGCAGAATTATTATGTTGTCAAGGATACTAGATTACTCCTTTCTAAAACTAGAAGCGTTTTTATTTAGAGGACTGTCATGACTCCTGACCCCCTCTTTTTATGCCACTGGGCTCTCTGTTGAGTCTAATTGGGGATTGGAGCAATTTAAAGTAATTGCACATATAACAGATGATCTACACACGACACTATATGTACATCGAGTTTATCCCGCCAAATTGTTTAAGAAATCTAAAATTTAAGCGAAAACAGAGTACGCGAAATACGTCGGACATTTCCGGTAAAAAATGGATCGGTCCGGTAAAAGTTTGTATTATAGTTCCTGAGCAAATGTCCGGTATTGTGTTTTTGTTTTGTTTATAGTATTTCCGGTATTATACTACTTCAGATTTTCCAAATAAACGTGTACGCAAGGTAAATCAGGGTAAATATATGAATTTCAGTCGATAAAAAAATGTGTTCAGCCTTCGAAATAAAGCAGTAGGCCCGTCAATAACCGTGGTTAGTAAAATCGGAATCGGGCTACCAAGTATTATTGACGCGCATGCCCTGTAAGCCAGTAATATATTTCCGGCGGGGACTATGATCCCCTACTCGGCTACTGAAATAGAAAGAATGTGCGATTCTTGGTAGGAAATCCGTGAAGCAACCCGTTCTTACAGAGAAAGTTGACGCTAAGAAGAAGTGTGAGGAAACAAAGCGACAAAGAAAATGTTAGCGTGCTTGGCAGGAGAACCGGTCCTGATTTGAATACAATGGTCTCATATTTTTCATTTGGTGCAGAAAGAAAAACACTGCAAATTGTAAGTTCGTGTCTGGCTCTGATAATTATAGAATTGATTCTGTAAAAGAACACGAAAGTAGTAAATGGTGTAACCACTTTGCGCCAAAGTAATAAACAGCTGATAACTACAAGTGACCGCCTCAGACGTTCATAATATGTGACTGAGCTAGTGAATATACCCTTGTTTTTACTTTTATTAGGATGAAAGTGATTATGAAGAACTAGAAAAATCAGAATTGGAGGATTCTGAAGATACTGACTGTGAAATGACAGAATTAGGAGTTGAAAGAAAGCTGAACTTATTTTATTATACTTATTAAAAATGTTTCAACTTGAAATTTTGAATCATGTTGAATCATTCCTACACAGCATTTGGGCTAGTAAAATCTTCTTTGGGCCACCAAATTTTGCACTCTCACTTACCCTTTAGGCTTGTAGTCAGAAACGTTAAGCGCAGACTGATTTTGCATATTAGAAAATTTGGTCTTGTAAAATTATTTTAGGTCTGGTAAAGGTAGATTGTTTACCAGACCGAATGTCTGATAAAATTAAAAATCATTCGCGTACACTGCGAAAATATCCAGACGGTTTCAGAAAATGGCGTCCCATGGGGATTCGGGTTAGAATAGGTCTTCAGTACCCCTTGCTTGTCGTAAGAGGCGACATAATAGGGGGTGGGGGCTTTGAATGAGACGACCCTGTGTCACGATAAAGAACTCTCCCTTCTCGAAGGCTGTAAGCGCCGACCATATGCCTGAATTTCGCAGCCCTTCGCCGGCAATGGTGTCGTCTCCATACGAGTGAAATATTTTCGAGATGGACGTTAGATATTGGCTGGGTGTATATCTTCAATCAAATTGAAGTTAGCTGTTTTTAACCCGCCACTGCTTCTTACAACAAGCTCATTTTGATTAGATAGTGTTTCTTACCTTTACTATTAACGCAGTGTTCGTGTTTCGTCCTCAATGTATTACTACATGTATGAAAGGTGAAGATAACGAACAGTGATCAATCTCAACTCCTACAAGCAATACAAAATAGATAGTTGGGCAAACACGGACCCCTGGACACAGTAGAGGTGGGATCAGATGTCTAGGAGGAGTAAGTCTAAGTAAATATATATATATATATATATATATATATATATATATATATAACCAAACGGAATATAGCGGAATATGTATGTTAGTACTCGAGTACCTAAAAGTTGATCAACATACTGAAAAATCAAAACTCTTTATAGTTTCTGTTTAATGCATTATTACCTTCCCGTATATTTATCTTTTAATCAATTTGACCGAGGTGTGAAACGTACTAATTTTTGATGGTACATGTACAAATTGTATTCAATGTATTGAGTATTTAAGGGAGAAAATAAATATCTTTATAAAATAGAAAAAAAAACTATTTCAAGTGATCGAGGGCTTTTGATCGCAGCCATATTCTAGTACGATTTTGAAGATACTCAAAAGAACCTAAGTATGTATAAATCGGAGTATTATTACAACACGTGAAAATTCACAAACTTCCGAGAACGATATTGGGTACAAAATACAATTCAAAGTTTCATAACCTCCTGGTCAGAATTTGTATCACATGCACAAAACGTATCACATTGTAGACTAAGTATGAGATCAGACATTTTTACTTATAAACGATTACTTTTTATTTTTGATAGAACGGGGAAACTAGTTGGATCTAAGTAATTATTATTATGCATACTTGTGCTAAATCACTTGCGCAAGAATTAATGCAAAGCTGCATGTACATGCACGAATAAACAAGAACTGGATTTATTTGACGTTATCAATGTTTTTCATATTGAAAATCAGATGGAGCGCGATACTGATGAACACTTACACATGTACAATCATATTTCCTAATATGGTATTAAAGTAATGAATGGTAAATGATTTATCTGACCATCTGTTCACCCACGATGGAAGTCAATATGACTAGTGTTATGGTACAAATGTATTACAGGTAATGGTAATTAGACATTGAAGTTAAATATGCATCAGAGATGAAAAGAAATATATACAATCGACCAGTTCTGCATTTTAAACACATCAAAGGGTTAAACTTTAAAAACGCTTTAATCAAAATAACATTCATTTATATGATATTAGCTTACCTGAGCTGAAAGTTGAAATAAGATTTTTTTTCTGAAGCGTGTATATTGTCCTGCTGTAAGATTTTCAAATTTTCGACCTCCTTACATGTACAAAAGGACCAAATTCAATCGATCTTTTTACCCCCCCCCCTCCCAAGAGTATGACGGTGGTAATTACTGAACTAGAATAGCCAATTCTATGAAAATTATTACATAATGAAGATTCAAGTTTGTTCTTCGAAACCGTTCCAAGGTTGTCAAGTTTTACACAGAATTTAATTATATACACTAATGATTATTGTATTTATAAAAACATTATATGTAACAACTATTAAGTATTTGATTTTATCCCAAATGAAAGGCACACGTCATCGAAATTTTAAGTAAATTCTTGACTAATTCAAGTCTCAGACATCTTCTGTTGATCGTAGTATATAATTTATGCATTGCGCGCACCTTTTTAACAATGGCTGCGGTGAGTTTTAACACCCATATCACCAGAACAAGGACCTCAGACTAATTTCATTGTGCTAGATCATGTGTGTAAAACACTAAAGGTAGTTAGATATGTACAGATCCAAGAATTGGTGGGAAAACAGCACTAAGTAAGACAATCACGTGATGAACACTCGTTTTTGTTTGGGGGAAAAGTGCGTCAAATCACAGATCGTATTTGAAACTACTTTTATGTATATTTCTACAACGGTTGCTTTTTTATGAAAATTACCCTTGCAGATTCTCAGGGGTATCTAAATGATGCCATGTAGATGTTTGTTACACATTAAGGATAAGCATGAATCCACGTTAAGGTATTTTTTACCAGACTTTTACATCGCACTATATCGGAAAACGTTCAATCTAATTAATCTAACGAAACCGCATACGAAGGTCAAATCTAGTGACCTTTTAGCCTAACCAATCAGCGCATTGGCTATTAAAAATCCACGGTGTAAATTCGGAACAATCAAGGAGTTATATGAATTGAAATTAAAACTTGCAGAGGAAAATGTTGATGTGATTCAACAGGTCATTAATTAACCACAGCGCGTGGAGGGTAGGAAAAACTGCCATATAGACTTCACTTTTCAGGAAGCTATTAACACACCTTTCTGTTCCTCTCTTTTCACCGTATTTGTTGTTTTCCCAAACGTTTATGCAAATATGAAGAGTTTTCTGTTATTGATGAATATGCATAGCGATATACGTGAGCGGATCAAAGGATCTAATTCTACATGTACAGTATAATTAATTAGATTGGAAAACATTCTTTTAAAAAACGACTACTTACCCCGGCAATCAGCTCCCAAGAAATTTACAAATATTGAGCATGATTAGAGATGTAAACGATCATTCTCTAACCAGAGTTCCGTGTGCTGCTCGCTCTTTTATACCTCATTCAACGCTCAATTTACAGAAATCATGTGCAAGTCTCTAATATCCAACATTTATGTTTTGGATTAAAATATTTAGTCATGTCATAACATGTCTTTGTTGCAATTAATTTGATGCTTACTGTAAATTATTTAAAATCGCTGTTTTCTGATCCTAAATTTGGAACTACTTCGTAAAATGCGTATGAATGTAGGACATTCACATGGTGGAGATATAATATAAACATGGAATCAAAAGTAAGAAAGGCTGTAAATACGATAAAACTTGTTTAATAGGAGACAAACGGGTAAATGGTAATATTTGCTTAACAAAGTGTCACTCGGCTATACGAAACGAACCTGCTGTATTACTTGTTGCCAGAACTTTTAGAGGAAAATTAAACGAGAATGTCTGTTTATATCAGACATGTGATTACAATGTCACGTGATTCCAAGTGTTGAAATAGGTATAAGTAATAAAAGCTTGCATAACGCGCCCTCTGGTGAGAGAATGGTAAACGATATTCTGAAGGGAAAAAAAACAAAAGAAGAAAAACACACACATCACAAACAAATTGAACCAAGGAAATTCGGCCATCCAATGCAAGTAACAATATCCTACATACAAAATGAAACAAAGTATTCCTAGATCTACTTGAGAGTCTTGCTTTAAAATCTACATGCTTTGAAATAAAAACCAATGGCTGACTTTCTAATAATTTAAATCAATCTGCAATCGTACCGCCCATCTTTGGATTGACCCACTTATTTAGGATTTACCTACTTATTTAGGCATTGACGTGCACATTAGATTGAAAAGCAAAGAACCTAATCAAGGACATAGAATACAAAAACAAGAATGTAATAGAAGTTTGCAAAACATTGTAAATGTTTGAATATTGCTATAAAAAAAAAGTCAATAATTACCCCTAAATATTACCTATGAAACAACCTTTATGTTTGTATTATTTGAAAATTTTTACTTGAAAATTCAATAAAACATTGCCCAATAATTGAAATCATTCAAAAATGTCATTTAATGGTGCATTTCATGTAATAACAATAGACTATGACGTCGTGAATACATTGGAGATTAGTTCTTCGTTGTGGAAGTTCTAAATATATCAGAAAGAGAAAAACACCATTTGACATAAAATAATTAGAAAAACGCTTTTTAGCGAATTATACCGCGGTATGTTCCTTCGCTTTCATTTGTAGATGGGGCTGATCCACGGGTTCGGCGGAGGGTAATTAGTAAAAAGCGACAGCGACTATGATACATGCATGTGCGATAATTATCACCTGTAATATAAAAGTCATTATGCTAATTTCAGTTCAAGTATATAAAAAACCAGGTAGAAACGTTCCTCGGGTTAGCGAAGTGAGCCATTAAACCTCTTGCTCATTTTATTTAAAAATCCCGAGTCCATAAAAGATATTCACCGACTACTGCTTCGCAGTTTATGAAGCGCAAAGTATTTCATATTTTATGTCCTTGTAATAAACCCACCCTTTTCAAATCAGTAGAGTTTTTTATTCATTTAAACAAACCAACAGGAAATTGCATTTTTTTCTAAAATTGTATATTCTTTCAATAAACCTTGCATTCTATACTACTTTCAAATACTTATGGTTGGAAAAAAAATCACTTATTAAAATCTAAGATATATATGTACATTGTATCTTTTATAGGAAAGTATCAATGCCATAAATGAAATGAAACATGAAGTAAATATTATCTTACTATATCTTACATTACATGTAAAAAAAAACAAAAAACAAAAAACAAACAAACAAAAAAACAAACAAACAAAAAAACAAAAATTTAAACTAGACCTAGTTTATTAGTATAACAAAAAATAATCACCGTCCAACTTCTATTTAGTGGAAAAACGTTTGCTTATAATTGTATAAACATTTGATACCAAAAACCAATAATCATTCAGGTGATATGCACCACAGATGTGAAAATCCCCAGCTTTCTTACATTCTGATCTCGATATAACAAGAAAAATCAAAGATCTCGAAATTACGATCTGGTTTTTTTCAAATGGCTCTCATTGTCACGATTGAAATATCTCAACATCTCGATAATACCACAAAAGACAACAGTACCGCAAACGGTAGATAATACGCCCGTGAAATGCTTACATGGGTGTTTTTCTTGTGCTATGATTTGTATAACTTTGCTTCATGTATTATCAGCCATCATGAGGCTGTGACAAACTTTCATATGAACAAAGGGTCTTAGCTTAGAAATCTAGATTTCCTCAAAATGAACCAAGTATTTTTTTCAAAAGTGGAAAAAAATCAAAATCTTTCCCCAGATGCACATCTTCAATACCCATACAAACACTCCACAAAATAAGATGGTCCTCACTTGAAAACTGTGGGAGGAGTTGGGCAGACAAATTATGTACCCTCCATAGAATATTAATTTCCAAATAGACAAAGTTCAACAACCTGTAATTTTCTCAAAAATTGTAGAAAATAAAAATCCATCCCACATGCACATCTTCAGTGCCTATACAGACACTCCACAAAATAAGAAGGTCTTCACTTGAAAACTGTGGGAGGAGTAGGGCGGATAAATTTTGTACCCTCCATAGAATATTAATTTCCAAATAGACCAAGTTCCACAACCTGTAAATTTCTCAAAAATTGTAGAAAATCAAAATCCATCCCACATGCACATCTTCAATACCCATACAAACACTCCACAAAACAAGAGATGTTTGTAAAACACATCCCCCCCATGGTGCAAAATTGAAAAGGGTTATACACACACTATTTAATTGATAGTAGTATCATCGATTCAATTAAAATATTGAGCAGACAATATCTTCCTATGTCAAGAGTGAAATGACCATGTGACCTAAAAATCAACAAGGGTCATCTAGTCATTATGCTGTACCAGTGTACCAAGTTTGGTGTCAATCAAGCAAATAATTCTTAAAATATAGGAAACAATATATTACTATGTCCAGTTCAACAATTGACTTTTGTCCTCAAAATCAATATGGGTCATCTTCTCCTGAAGATGTACCAGTGTACTAAGTTAGATGTCTGTCAAGCAAAAGGGTTATCAATTGCAAGATATTGAGTGGACAGTATATTACTATATCCAGTTTGACCTTTGACCATGTGACCTCAAAATCAATAGGAGTCATCTCCTCCTGAATATACACCACTGTACTAAATTTGATGTCTGTCAAGCAAAGGGTTCTCAAGATATTGAGCGGACAGTATATTCCTATGTCCAGTTTGACCCTTGACCTTTAAACATGTGACCTCAAAATCAATAGGGATCATCTTTACCTGGAGATGTACCAGTGTATCAAGTTTGATGTCTGTCAAGCAAAGGGTTCTCAAGATATTGTGCAGACAGTATATTCCAATGTCCAGTTTGACCCTTGACCATGCGACCTCAAAATAAATAGGGGCCATCTTCTCCCGAAGTTGTACCAGTGTACCAAGTTTGATGTCTGTCAAAAAAAGGGTTCTCAAGATATTGAACGGACAGTATATTCCTATGTCCAGTTTGACCTTTGACCTTGTGACCTCAAAATCAATTGGGGTCATCTTCTGAAGATGTACTAGTACTGGTGTACCAAGTTTGATGTCTTTCAAGCAAAGGGTCCACTAGACATTGAATGGTCAGTATATTTCTATGCCCAGTTTGATCCTTGACCTTATGACCTCAAAATCAATAGGGGTAATCTTCTCTTTAGGATGTACCAGTGTGCTCAGTTTGATGTTTTTAAAGCAAAGGATTCTCAAGATATTGAACGGATATTATATTCCTATGTCCAGCGTGGATTGACCTTTGACCTGAAAAACAATAGGGGTCCTCTTCTACTCTCATAACGAACCCACATATGAAATATCATTATCATCAAGTGAATGGTTCTCAAGATATTGAGCGGACAACATGTGGTCTACCGACCGGTCTATTGAGCTTACCGACCGACAGGTGCAAACCAATATGTCCCTCTTCTTTGAAGGGGGCACAATAAGAAGGTTCTCACTTGAAAACTGTGGGAGGAGTAGGGTGGACAAATTATGTACCCTCCATATAATAATTATTTCCAAATAAAGGGACAATACTCCTGAAGAAAGGTCGAAATGGATCAAAATTGCAGTATGATCCAGAGTGACCCACAAAGAAGCTACACAGCAAGTTTCAGCATGGTATGTGAAACGGAAATGAAATTATAAAGATATAACCCCGAACGGACGTCCGTACAGACATCGCTGTACCATAATACGTCCCGTCAAAAGACGGGCGTATAAAAATCAAGAATTTAATGCGTACTTAATCTAAATCATACTTCAGGGCCAACAGGTGAACATACGAAAATAGTTCCTTCAGCCTGTAAATTTAATCACTCGGCCAAACTTAATCAAAATCACCAAACAATATACATAACCAGGTATAACCCTAGTCATAATGTCACCACAGTGTCTGGAGTGCAGCTTGTGGTTACATTTATGTACATCGGTCAACCGTCTGATATACATGTATGATGTTGGTTTTAGCTGGTTGATTTTTTAACGTCCCAACCAGTATTTTTTCAATTGAGTTGAGACGTCACCCTCTGTAGGTGAAGTACCACAAATCTAGCCCAATGCTTAGCGCTCAGCTTTGTAGCACAGCTGGTTCTTTATCGTGTCATTACAAGCCGCAATATGGGGCCTCCTCTTTTACGGTCATATCCGAAAGACATGTGATTCTCACATGTATACGTGGCTGATTGTAATTTGTTTAACGTCCCGCTCGAGAATTTTTCGCCCATGAAGGGCTACAAAATTTGGTTGTGTACTCGGTGCTTACGGCCTTTGAGCAGGGATCGAGGGGTCTTTATCGTGTCACACCTGCTGTGGCACGTGGGCTCTTATTTTGAACTCTCATCTGAAGGTCCGCCCCCATTTAATCGCCTCTTATGACAAGTAAGGGGTACAGAGGACCTATTCTAACCTGCGTCCCAAGAGGACTTTTCACTTTCGAAATGCCGGGCATTTGGCGAAGGATCAATTACTACTTATGTTTACATCTTATGTTTGACGCGGTCATACACAACGGGACTCGAACACACGACCTCCCGATTTTCGGAGTCGGGCTAAGAGGTTATAAAAGTTAGCTCGGGCTCCAGCTCCAACTCTAGCTCGAATTCAAAATCATACTCCTGGGAGTACGTGGTCAGATTCTAAAACATTTCGTGTATGAACTCCCAGGAGTACTTATTCAATTTTCCAGCTAGTACTCGAACCTTTTTTTTTTAATTGCACAAGCGCCCGCCCTTCTTTTTCTACTTCTTCCGTAATGGCGACGCCAATATTTTTAAGTTGACAACAGTGCACAGCAATATTCCAGTCCATGTAACAGTTAGTTAGTGCCAGTTATTGCTAAAACGTTCTAAATGATATTTTTTAAAAAGAAATATTCGTTGAATTAGATATAATGTCTGTAAATATAAAAGAATCCACCCTAAGACATATCCTTTCTGGCGATACAAGAAAAACAACACTGTACACGGTATTCTCTCTCTCTCTCTCTCTCTCTCTCTCTCTCTCTCTCTCTCTCTCTCTCCCTTTCTTCACCCACAAACAAGACTATAAATCAATGTATTTCTCACAACATGAAAACATCTTGAGTGCACCTTAGGAAGTAGTCTTCTCTACCAACATCAAATGTAAACGATTTGATTTATTATATAAACTATAGAAATTGCATAAAATCATAGATAACTACAATTGACGAAATTCATTTTAATTGGGCAATGCAATAAAGCAGCAATTACCTTTGTGCAGTGTGATACACAACAAAACCATATTTGTTGTTTCAACAAGTTGTTCGTTGAATATTCACGTAATTAACGTATGTACAAGCTATCGTGACAATTATAAGTATAATTATCGTTCGTTACTTTAAAAAATAAACAAACCACGATGTTCAAACACTTACTTTATGTGCTATTTATCGATTTATTTTTATGTTGAATTTAAGCAAATAAGACATTTTAAGAGGCCGTCCACGGAGATATCAGGCAGTAGCTATAATACGGCTGGCACATGCAATTCCCCAAAATTTTATTCATACCCAATAAAAGTTAAGGTCATACGCCAATTTTATCGTATGTAAAGTGAATTTCACAAAAAAATTGTTAGATGCCAAAACTTGGCCTATTTCATAAATTCGAGGACACTATATAATCTATAGAAAATGATCATTTTGTAAAGTTAAATAATACCCAATACAATAAAATTTGTCCAGAAAGTATAAACAATATTTGAAGGAAATTCCTTAATAATTAAGATGAAACAATAAAATTGCTGGGAAACAATGCTGTTGTTAGCATTTACTGACAGAAGTAGCCGAAAAGCCAGTAATTTGAGTTACCTCCCTTGGCGTAAAAAATGTAAAATGATCCGAAACTTGCATAAATTGTAATTTTCGAAGAAAACAGTATTTATTTAGAACATTTTCACTTATCTCGATTTTTTTTATCAAGTGTAAACGTGGAATTAATTTTTTTTTTTTAATTTGATGGTGAAAAATAAATATTCAGCCCGGACCTTATCAAAGTTTCGTGGGTAAACAGATATGGCTGACAAGTGATAGAAACGTGAAGTTTTTCTAGGAGTGGTTCTTATTTTAGGGACTTGTCGATCCTTAATAATTGTTCAAAAGACATAAGTGGATATTCAAGATATTTTAAAGTTGGAACTGCGTGTAATATTCAACCGAGATTGACCCCCTGCTGTACAGATCGGGGTACTTCGAATTCAACGTAAAAGTTTAACTGTTTAAACTATCGTGCACGGTGCAGATGCTTACTAGTATGCCGAGGTCATTGCGATTCTTTTGGGATTTACTGAAGGCAACCACCACCAAATGTAGTTATCTACTACACAAAGGAAAGTGTAAAGCAGACAGAGCAGTAAACTTCAATGTTTCAAGGGAAATATTTGTTCCCGTTGGAAGTGGTAAGTATAAATGTCGAATTTTCTCTGTTATTTTTCTTTGAAAACTTTCTTTGATTGCTAGACAATTTTGATGCAAGTTCTCATGATGTGTCAATGCAAACAATTCATTTGATGAAATTATTCTTTTTAAAATAATAATGATTAAAATGATAAATCCCCACAGTAAAAAAACCATTAAATCAATCTTGGGGGGGGGGGGGTGAGGGTGGGGAGGGGGTGTGTGTTAATGTAGGGATTTTAAAAATCTGTACTACAACACAATGTTATCCACAAATCATTGAATTAAGAAACAATAGAATCACACAAAAACAAGATGAAAGTGGTGAAAAGTATTTATTGTCCTGCAAGCTATGTACATATCAGCATGCATGCATAAAAAATAATATATATTAAAATTATATCAGATTATTTTTGACTGATTTTTTTTTACTAGCTACTTTCCACATGTGTTTTTTTTTTTTTTTTTTTGGATTCCTAGATTTAATAACTATTAAAGGATGAATGAATCAGTGTGAGAGGGTAGTATATGTACATGTATATATGTGACAAAAACCGAATAATAAATATAAAAAAAAAATAATGATATATATTTATTCATGTAATTATGCAACTATAAGAACCATTATGTGTGTGGGGGTGGGGGTGGGGTGTGTGTTACAGGTTGATGTATATCATTAATTTCTCTAAATTTAAGCTGAATGGATTATAGAATTCAGATGATTTAACATGACACAAAATCTGATGATTTATTTGCATGCACACAGGTACTAAAGTGTATTAGTGTGACATACATGTATATACCAATTACCAAAACTCGATAATGAATACAACGCCCATTTCATTACAGATTTGGAAAATAATTATAGTCAAATCACCCCTACTGCAAGCCAATTATCAGACTGTATCAGTGAGTATATTTATTTATTTCAATCAAAAGATTTTAAATTCAGAAAATGGTACATCTGACCTTGTCATATTGTCATAATTCATAAATTATGTAAGTTTAGAACTATTACAGATATGAGCTTAATTCCACATTTGACATGTATAATTCTTGAGACAAATCCTGACCAAAGGCATCCAATGTTATGATGTCACAATCCTTTTGTTTTACCTCACTTGACAGACATACATGTAGAATATAAAAACTTTAACTTTGACAATAACATAAGAATGGTTAGAGATGGGGGTTGGATATTTCAGAAATGTGTGTTCCTTCATGTCATATGATAGTAACATTTTTACCTTACGACCTTGACCCTTCATATTGAAGTTTTATGTGATGTCACCATGCCACACACAACACATACATGCATTTTTAATTCATGACTTATCAAAGATTTTAACCCACTCGACAAGTTTTAAACTCTCTTCAGACAATTCTTGTTTAGATAATTTCAAATACTAGCTCGTATATATATACATATATATATATATATAAGTCAGAGGTGATGTTTTGAAATCAGAATGTGGTTTAATTTTTGAATCAATGAATATATAGTTTTTTTTTTTGTTTTTTTTTTTTAGCTCACCTGATCTGAAGGCTAAAGAGGCTAAAGAATTAGTGTATGGAGGAGATCAAAGTATGATGTGGGAATATACAGGAAATTAAAACAAATTCTTTTCAAGGTTAGCAGGGCCACACTAAATCCTTTCAAACTGCAAATGTTCCTAATTTGTGTTGATTCATTTTTCATTTTTTGAGTCGGGGGGGGGGGGGGGGGGGGGTGGGCAATATCTGTCTGGAACTTGCTCATGTTAGTAATAAGGCTCTCATATTTTTATTCCTTATAATAAGACATTTCTTTTGATATCAATTTTTTTTTTTACTTTTGTGCTTGGCCTACTTTTAACAAAATATAACCAATTCTCCTGAATTATATATAAGATAGTCTAGCCTTTTATGTTTAGTATTTAGATATCTTATGGCAAGAACTTTCATTTGATACCATGCTGTTTGATATTGTGACCTTGGTTTTGAAGTTTAACCCAGATTTTATTATATTGATATTTTACATAAAGATATACAAAATGTGTATATTCTTTATTACCAGACTTTTAATTTAGTACCTGACCTTAGTCTTTAAAATAGCATGATTTTCAAAAACTTTAAATTGGTATATAGTTTCTCAGCCACTTTGGATTGGGCTTTGATATAGATTTCACATATTATAGATTACTGATTAAAAGAGCTTTACTTTTGAACTTCTGACTTTGACCATGTTGAACTACTTTTGAAAAACATTCATTATTACCAGATCTGTTATATCTTGAGGGAATAGGTATTGGGTTAATTTGTTTCACATGAAATGCCTAATGACCAGAATTTATTTTATATCATGACCTTTGACCTTGTGACTATATCAAACATATGATCTTGACTTTCTTAGTGCATTGCTTACAGTGCTATTTAAACAGGTTCATCATTTTATTTCCATTAATTTACACAACTGTTGTTATTTAGATCTCAGCTGAGTCCAAGATAGGAAGAGGCTTTAGAGAGAACACAGAATTAATACAGACAAAAGACTTGTCAAGTTATAAGGGGAATTGCAGAACTCATAGCTCCACTTCAATCTAGATATGTTGACAGTTATTTCACAGAAACACTTTGCAGCTGACAAAGATAATCAAATGATGACCACTACTTTAACTCTATGGTTGCAGCATATTTCAATTTTTGAAGTGACAAATTTTATTCCTGTTTGTGAACCAATATTCAAAAGAAACACTGCTATGGCATTAGACATAAATTAGAAGAGAGTGGTGGGGTGGCAAAATAAGATTCCATACTGTGAAATGTATCAATTGTTAATATACAATCATGTATCAATATAAATTCAGTGCCAATTTTCATAATTTCTAGGGGAAAAGTTTGTAACAAATGTCAGAAATATGCACTAGCTCTTACTTTGCAAACCATGCTACTAAGTACCAGGCATTAAGACATGATTTGTTTATTGTCATTTGTTAAACAGAGACAGAGACAGTGATTTGAAGGGGGGGGGGGGGGGGCAGAAAAATGATCTAAAATCTGCATTAGGTCATATCCGATGAATTGATAAAGTAAATATGTTTATTATTGATTGCTAGTTACATGTAACCTTTTATGCATCAGTTGAAGATACTTTATGAACATTTTCTGTCACTGGGTAAAATTCAACAAACATTTTGTGTATCTGGAAGTGGTCAATATATATTTCAACATCAGAGTAAACATGCATTAAAGCAAGTCTGCCAATCTGATATAGGCAGAAAATGGAATATGACATGTTATTTCATGAATGCAAAGGGAAATGCTTTACAAGAGAGTCAAAAAATTTCTGGTTAATGCTAAATAACTATCTAGATGTCCCAGGAGAGGGTGTGTTTTCTACCCCTCCCCCCCCCCCAACCTCCTCGGGATCTGCCAATGTCAAGTTTGTAATGTGAGTGAATGAATTTAGATTCTTCATGATAGGCAATTTATTAAAATTTGATTTACTGATAATTTTAACTTCATATATGTGTGTTAATTAATTGACTATTATCTCAAATCCTGTGTCAGAAATGACCTCTAAAACTCAACATTGTAAAATTTTATACAATGAATTACATAGGCATTTTTTTTGCCTTTATTATATAGAATGTATACAAAGACATGAAATTTATTTCTGAATGTTCATATGTTCTAGTAATTTTTCATGAATTTTAATCATTTAATCATTGATTTGTTATATCTACTTCATATTTATTTCTATTTATGTAGTTCAACAATCTTCATTTAAGTAGTTGACCTTTTTGCACTTATTGAAAATTTTGAGATTTCAGTTCAACTTTTCACCATCAAACCTTGCTTTTCCCACTGAATTTATTTTTGTAACTTGAAATACACCTCTTCAAGTTTCTGGTTATACATAATCTATTTCTTTTGAGACATTGTATTGGGTTTTGTGAGATCTTATATTTTGATCATTATTTTGTAAAATATATTGGTGTGAAATATGTGCAATTTTAACAATTAATAAATTCATTCATTGGATGAATATACACACAAAAACCCTCTTAGTTATTGCATATAGTGTATATCTAACATATAAAATATTGCTTTTCTCTATTTTTTAGTTATATGACATTTTAGAGCTGTTCAAACATAGCACTTTTTTCCAATATTTCGTGACCTTTTTGCACCGAAAATTATCTCAAAGTTGTTTTTCCATGTCGAACCCAAACTAAACATGATAGAAACTTTTTATTTGGCAAATTTCATATTGGGGTCAGTAGGAACCTGTGCACAAAGTTTCATGAAAATCTGAGAGATAGCATGTGCCGACCTCTGCCTGATATCATAATGGACACCCTCTTAAATAGATATCTAAATAAAACATTACATTTAATAACGTGACTTACAAAAAGTCTACAAGCCCATCAGACTTCCTGATATTTTATTTTCACTAACCCGGCCGTAAAATTCAATGGCCTTGATCTTCGGACCACTGAGTTTTCGTGAAGACTGTGATCCTTTAATGCATTTGATTAGGCCTAATGTGACCTAAACTATATAGAATTTGAATCGAATGATTTCCAAAACTTACATACCTTTCTTTTGGTATCAGAGTTTCTGATCTTGTTTGTTGTTCTTTCTTGCCACTTAGTTGTGTCTTTTTCTATAAAGCTCTAGCTAAGCAGCAGGTCATATATTTGTCCCATGAAGTGATGTAGGGTAGCACTTTTCAATATAAAAATAGCCCTCTTTACCATAATAAATTTTTTTTAAATATCATAAAAATTGATATTTCTCTTTATTTTTGATATTCAATTCAGTACACTTCGTATGTTCTAGCATTGATGCAACTCAGGAAGATGACAGATTAGGCAGGCTAGTTAATCATGGTGATAAAAGAGAGATAAACTGCAAGATGAAGCTATGTGGCGATTCCCTATGTCTTTTTGCTACAAGGTACCTCTTGAGCTTATTTAGGATAAATGTATTTGAGCAAGCATAATGCAAGACTTCTTGAAAAACTTGTTTCTAGGAACCAACGCAGTGTCTGTCAGGACAGCAGGTGTGCAACGATACGCTTGGCATACGATATGTATCATGATACAAACCTGACAATATGATAATTTTAAGAGTGGTGTGTATAATAACAAATGAACAATTATACTGATTTTGGTATCATTTAATTGCACCTTATGTTACAACTGCATATTTTTCTTTAAAAAAAGATCAAACCATGAACATGATCTACCGTTTCTTCCATTGCACAAAATCCAGAATGCTCCCATATTGGAGATTTGTGGGTCGCAGGGTGAGAAATTCATTCAGCAGCATGGTCAGCATCATGTTTTTTATTACCGGAAATCATTTTTACCACATAATTTTAAAGACAAATCGGACGGTTCAAATTAATCTGGACTGAGAATATCGAACCACGGTATAGTGTAAAGTATTTGTAAATCGAACTGTAGCATAATATTACCGTGATATACCGTCTCATGGTTAATCATTGCACCTTTACAGGACAGATGTATTGTGACTAAGAAAAGTCACCAAGCCAAGATATATATTTGCATAATTGTTTGTTATTATACCACGAATTCCACAAATTGACAATTTCCATTTTGTTTGTGAATACGAAATTCCACAAATATTTATCCAGACATGAAAACTTTTAGGATAAAAGATCCAGCATTCTCAGATGCTAGAATCAAAATGGTGTCACCCGTCCATCTGTCTGTCACTTTTTTTTCTTCCTCAAACTCCTCTTTCATTTTAAGTAGCAACCAGTTAATCTGTATGCATTTGATAGACATGGTTGATGTACAGTATCAAGGTTTTGGAATGTTCAATGCAAAGTGGGTGTTTTGGTGGGTTTTTTTCTTCTTTAAAAAATACAATAACCACATTGTTCCCAGAACTCCGTGTACATTTTACACAATAGTAAAGCATTTTTTGAAGATGATTGGTTATATCATGTAGATACACTATTGGGTTTCAGAATTTCATTCTCACCAAAACACATTATTCTTATTCAATGGATAAAAAACCCAAAAATTGATGAATCTTTTTACGTAACACAAAACTAAGCATCTTAACTAGCGAAGATGTAAACTAGATGCTACCGTAAGTCAGCAATACCTGCATGCAAATGTTTGCCTTTAAATTTTTTATTTCCCCCTTATTTCATGATTGCTTAAATGTCTTTAAAACAGTTGAAATCTTGCACGTGATTTGGACATAATTGTATTCAGGCCCCCGTATATGCTAAGATTTTACTAAGTATAAGAAAATTTCATTGTCAAATAATTTATCATGCCACTTATTACCTTGCCTATACAAAATTTTGCCAATTTAATTCACAACACATGGAACTAGACCTTGTCTACAATGTGTCTAATGAAAGAAGTGCATATTTTCATGCAGTGCAAAGACTGTTTTGAACGATTCAGTTTAAATGTTATAGTAGGAATATACATGTAAATATTTTTTGAAATGGTTTTATCTTCATATCAATTCATAAGTTCAACAGATGATTTTAATTGTTATAGAAACATTGAGCAGGGAGAGGAACTTCTCTACGATTATGGCTTACAGTCATATCCATGGAAATCCAAATAATGGATGTAAGTTCAATAATGATTACAAATATCTATAGGTAGATATTATATAATTACCTTCACTATACATTAATCTTATTGTTTAGGAAAAAACCAGTTCTGGTGAGTTAGAAACAATTAAATTGTTTGTAACAAGTATCTTTCTAAAATATAAGACTATTGATTTGAAGTTTGTTTACCATTTTCCTTTGAATTATTTATTATTAAACTTTTACTTTCTTGAACATATTGGACTGTATTTATTAATATTTCAAATCTTTTTTTCTTTTTACTTATTATATAATACAGAAGCTATTATTATCAAATGAGGGTAATGATTTATGCGAAAAGAAAGTACGGACAAAGAGATCTTCAGATGAAGAAACAACCTTGATATCAGCTGTTTTAGAGCGAAAGGACATCCTGTTTGGGGATTTTAAGGGTCCAGGGGGGAAATCGGACTTTGCAAAGAGGAGACAGGGTTGTGAAGAAGTGGCAAATGTTTTAAATGTGTAAGAAAATTATTATCAAAATAGATTAGTGATTGGTTTAATGAATGAAAGGTGAAGATAACGAACAGTGATGAATCTCATAACTCCTATAAGCAATACAAAATTGAGTTGGTCAAACACGGACCCCTGGATATACCAGAGGTGGGATCAGGTGCCTAGAAGGAGTAAGCATCCTCCGTCGAACGGTCACACCCGCCGTGAGCCCATAATCTTGATCAGGCCTGGAGTTTATAAAAGTTACCGTACTCATACTCAAATTCGTACTCTGTGCTCCGCTGAGTACCGTTCTTTAAACGGAGATTTTAAAACTTTTTGAGTACATGTACGTTCTCCACCGAGTCGGATATTGATGCTGTACTCAAGAACCGGTATTGGAAATCTTCAGACATTTAAGGCAAGATTGTTTTACATGTAAACGCAAAGTACTATAGCGGGGCCTCATATACATTTGATACATGTTTACAATTTACATGTCAATATAACATAACGTCACAATATATCATCGTCTGCTGTTAGCAATTTACAATTAGGCTTAGGGAAAATGGAAGAAAAACAAAAGAGACGTAAGTGGATGGAAAATGAGGAAACTACCCTCATCCAATATGTTTTGGAGAGGAAAGAAGAGCTGTTTGGAGATATGAAAGGGGTGGGATCAAAGAAAAAGGTAGCGTTAAAGTGGGAGGGATGGGGCGAGAAATGTCAAATGCTAAACTCGTAATTATACTTTTTTCATAGACTTAGATACAGTGATATTATATATGTATATATGGTGCATATTTACATGCTTTTAATTTTATAATTAATTTAATATGCTTACCTATCATTTAAAGTTATGTGTTTATAACATGTGTTAAAACATCTGCGATTTCACTTCTTCAAAACAATCAGCGATTGTGGTTGCTATAAATACATATGTAGCCGTTATATTGTTTACATGTCTTCTTTTGTGTCCGCAATAATCCGATCCAGAAAAAACCTATAACTAAAAACAATTCCCCTTACTCTTGATTAGTAGCTTATTGAAATTATCATTAAAGATAAGAATTTTTCACAATATCAGTGCCGCAACAGCATCTTAAATTATTTACTTTCTTATATGAAATAATAAATCTGTTATAATAAATTATTAATTTCTTATTTCAAATTGCTAAAATAATCTGTTTTAACAGATTATCAACTTGTTAAAACAAACCGTTAAATCTGTAAATTCCAATCACTAATTCGTTTTAAGAGCTAGATTATCAATCTGTTACAGACCTAAGTAGATAGATAGTTCATAGTTATTTCGGATTTCAAACATTTCGGTTGAGCATCACTGAAGCGACATTATTTGTCGAAATGCGCATCTGGTGCATCAAAATTGGTACTGTATAAGTTTTACATAGATAAGAGAGAGAGAGAGAGAGAGAGAGAGAGAGAGAGAGAGAGAGAGAGAGAGAATGCATACATAAATAGGATTAGGCAGCAGGCACAATGCCTATATAAGCCCTCTCCATGTTTTACTATAGACATACATGTATGTATACACACATACACTGTATATGTTAAGGATTTCTATATCGACATTTATTTTATATAAAATTAGGCTCATTGCGTATACATTGCATTGATACTGACGTCTTCCAATATTCAGTCTATGATGTCATATAGCAAATTAGTATTTTGAAATATCAAATTATTAATTTGCTATAACAGATTATTATTTTGTTATAACAGAATGATAATTTGTTATAAAAAGAGAATACTGCTGCGGCCCAATTATACTTCCATAAAAAAACAAACCAAAAGTGGGCTGTAGTATATATTTTTGAAACATTTCTCAGGTTTTAGAAAATACATATATAATATAGATTACATCTGTGTATTTCCTTATTTTATGAGTATTATTTTAGGCAATTCATAAGTCTTCGAAGAGACCCTGAGGAAATTCAGAAGTTCGTCAACTTGAGGCAGAGAGGTATCAAAATTTATGCAAATATTTATATCTCACTGAAATACATCCTCATCCTGAACAAATAAATTATTATCCTACACATGCTATAGATTAGTCTAGGGAATATTCATGTCATTCCTTTTAAAAATGTATCTGTTTTTATCAATGTGAAAATAATACATCCAATTGCAGCAAAGGAGAAGATTGATTTTATCAAGAGGGCACTGGAGTGGGTTCTGCTCCACCACCCTCGACAGCTGGGGAGGAAACTGTTGCAATATCCCTTCAGAATAGGCCCGTGGCAGGTGGAATTGAAGGACGGATAGATGCTGATGGTACATGTACCTAATTTTCTACTTACTTTTAAGATATGTTTGCTTTATTGAAGATCTAGTGATTGTAAACAGCTCAAAAGGTTGCATGCAATAGTTTATTCAAAATGTGGATTACTATAATATATGCCTGACTAAAAGTAGTATAATGTCACACAGTGTCTCAATATTGATCATGTATAATACGGTGACATAAGAATGGAAATGGTTAGTCTCCAAAACTCTAATTCCAAATGACATTTTACAATCACACTGTTCAGTGACATTATACATTTTTAATGTGGCTACACAGAACATTTACTTCTATGCTCCCATATATCTATAAAGTAGGGGGACACATTGTTTCTGTCCAGTCTGTTTCTCAATCCTTCTGAAACTTTAACCTTCCTCATATTTTTTTTAATGGGGAGTGACAAAATCTTTACACATGTAGTTCATATGTAAATGTCTTGTGACAATACTAGTACCTTTCATTCCGTACCAAGTTTTTGAACATTTTTCATTTATTTTATGTGTGTGTGTGTGTGTGTGTGTGTGTGTGTGTGTGTGTGCACCAAATGGAGCATATTGTTTCACAAACACATCTTATTCTTTCAAAACATAAGTTCTTAAAGTATGCATAATGTTATCTTATGCAGAAGCCCCTAGTACATCTACAGACAGTGTTGAGCCTGCTGCAGCTGAGTCCCCTGCAACATTCGATGAGACGGTACATGCAGGGTGTGACGTGAGGTCTGCCATTAGTAACTTACGTTTGCATTAAGAAGTACTCAACAAATTGTGTGTCAAGTTTACATTGAGCAAGTGTTTGCATTCTCTGCACATAAAAAACCCCAGACTTTGCATCAGTTCTGTAACATTAATATTTTTATTATTTGCTTTATATAAAAATATTTTCATAAGAATGATCTGAAACAAAAAGCAGTTGGTTGATATGAGAAAGGCAACTACATCATACTAGTATTACTACAATCATGTCATATTATTGCAGAGCTAAAGAAATCAGACACAAAAGAGCAACAGAGGGCCCTGCTAGAGAACATCAGGCTGGACAGCAGGCGTCTGGAGTTGGAAATCGCAAAATTACAGAAAGAGTCAGAGAAACCTACAGTGGAGACAAATTTTTATAGGACAAAGACTTTGTACATTCAGACAAAGATACAGACAGAGTTTCACATGTCAGTAGAGTCATAAGTATTTAATATTTACAACTTTCTTCTTATACATATATACAGTCTTTGGGTGATTTTAGACTGGCTAAATCAGTACATGAAAATATTAACATTACTTAGAAAGTTTAAAAAAAATTCACAAGAAATATAAAAAATGAACGTTATTAGCATGTGAGGAATTTTTTTACTGGGGTATTTTTGAATTTTTAAAAATTGTTGTCTATCCTGATGTTCCCTCCTCGAATGTCATGTCTAATAATGCAATTTGTGTGATTGGGTGATATTTTCTAAGTTAAAATATTCTTTCATTATTATGAAATGTTATTTTGAAAATTGTTTTACTTTAGATTAAATTAGGACAAAAGTTGTCTTTACTATGAAGTTGTACAGAGATTATGAAATCATAACTGTAATTAATAGTATAGATATGTATGTAAATATTTAAAGAATGTATACAGAATTTTCCAATCTCTATTTAAATCCCCTCTTTATATACTAAACTATACTGTAGAAAATGTAACTGTCTTTGAGTTTTTAAAGTACATATGTATACTATTCAATACTGGGTACCTGTAAAATGCGAAACGAAACGAAATCTACCGAAACGAAACAGATTGTATTAACCGATTCGGGACTCTTTCAATTATGTTGATTAACAAGAGTACCGCAAACGGTACATAATACGCCCGCGAAATGCTTACATGTACATTGGGTGTTTTTTCTTGTGCTATAATTTGTATAACTTTGCTTCAGGTAGTATCAGCCATCATGAGGCTGTGACAAACGTTCATATGAACAAAGGGTCTTAGCTTAAAAACGAGATTTCCTCAAAATGGACCAAGTACAACAACCTGTAATTTTCTCAAAAATTGTAGAAAATCAAAATCCATCCCACATGCACATCTTCGATACCCTTACAAACTCTCCATAAAATAAGAAGGCTCTCACTTGAAAACTGTGGGAGGAGTAGGGCGGACAAATCATGTACCCTCCATATAATAATTATTTCCAAATAAAGGGGCAAAACTCCTGGAAAAAGGTCAAAATTGCAGTATGATATAGAGTGACCCACAAAGAAGTTACACAGCAAGTTTCAGCATGATATGTGAAAGGGAAATGAAATTATAAAGAGAAAACCCCGAACGGACGGACGTACAGACATCACTGTGCCATAATACGCCCCGTCTAAAGACGGGCGTATAAAAATGGTATCTTAAGCCCCTGTGAAAGTTACCACATATAAATAAAATTCGCCTCCCCTTTGATGTAGGCTTTCGGCTTGACTGATACAAAGTTTTAAAAGTTGGAAGGGGGTAGTAAGCAAACGGTACATATCCGAAGTTGATTAAATACCATGCGCAATTAGTTTCGGATCCATAAAGAGCTAGAGCCACGAAAGGTCAAAATCGGCCTGTATTTTTATGAAAAATTCTCTGAAACTTAACAAATAAATATTGCACTAAATATTGTCAATATACATCGTAGTAAATATATTCATATCAAAATGTTAATTATGTGACGTCATAACTGTGCCGTAGATGTCATAACACGTGACGTTTGCACATTTTTCTCTAAAAATGACAAATTTTGGAACTTTGATTCAAAATTTCAGTTTGGCCACATTCAACGAACAAATTAAAAATTCTGACATGGGTAAAGAAATGAAAACTGCACAAATGAATGTTGGATTCAATTTGTTCGATGACAGTGGCCATACGTAAATTTCTTGTTTTAGGTCTTTCACAAACATAATTTATCGAATGATGATAGTTTCTCATTTAAAAAATAGACGTGTCCTTATAAAACATTATAAAATGATAGATTTTCATATAGGATCTCAAAGCATAATTATATCCCAATTATTTTGAAAAGTTTTATGTACATCTATGATCGAGGAATGAAATATAGATTTCGGATGATCATCGTCGAATTATGTGATGACAATAATCAGTTCAACATGATTGATATTTGGAAAGTGTATGTCTTTGCTTTTAGGTCCAATTTATCTCAAATGTTGAATATGCTAATAAAATAATTAAAAGACACCAATTATCTTCTTGTGTTCTTTTATTTCGCCGATACATTGATGTTTAACTGTCACATAAATGTAAACATGAAAGCGCTCTACAATCATAGGGAGATAATTCGATCAACATAGCATTTGTATTGAGCTTATTTTACTACGAGCAATAACGTAAACCATGACGATATTTGGACAATGAGTTGTCTGAATACACAATATTTTTCTGTATAAAACTTTTCGTGGTTGTAATCTTGCTCATATCGAAATTAATTAAATAGTTGTCGTTATAATTTATAAAATCAAAACCGTAAACGGACCGGATTCAGCGGCACGAATTTTTAAAACAACAATTCCTCCAGAATTCCAGAGTTAATAGGTAAGTGATTACAGTTTGTTACCTAAATTTATTATTTAACGACTTGGCTTTATATATAGAAACATATGATCAACATTTCAGTCCCTTTTTGCTCTAGATAGGCCTATACGGTATACTGCGGTACCTAGATTTCGTCTTAGGTTTTAGGAATAGCAATTTGGAGTGTTGGTCAAGAATCACTAGCCCCCATTTTAACTTTTTTTTTTACCAACCTTTAGAAGAAATGCTGCGGAAAGGGTGTGAAATAAAATTCTAAAGCCTTTAAACACTCACTCTCTTTAAAAAAAAATACCAGATCTGCCACTGTTTTGACAGATCGCCGATGTATACATCTGACATGTAAACAAATGGCTGGGACTGGGCGTCAACATGCCGTGCTCAGTACATGGGCTAGTTTTATGATCATCGAATTATACTTTGATATCTTGAGTAAAGTACAGTATCGTATTTTTCCCATGTTTAATAACCATCCCCCAAATATAACATTTAAAACGAGTTAGTGAACCTAAAGATAGGCCTATAGGATTTCGCAGACGATTGAAGTTCTTGTTACAAGACGAGCCTATTTAGATCTATAACTAAGCCGTGCAGATAAATATAAATATGAAATTAATGTTGTATGTTCGTAGATAATATCAAAATACTTACCTACACCGTAATGTTTATGATACAAAAAAATCTTGTTGAATATTACAGACATATTATATATAAATTGTAGCTTAATAAAGACTTATATATAACTTATCAGTGCAAAAAAGTAAGTCACAGTGGCGCAGTGGTTAACGCACTAGATCTACAAGGGAAGGGTCCGTAGTTCGAATCCCCTGACAATTTTTTTTCCCCCCCAATATATACGCGTAACCAGAAATGTATAAAGTTATTTAAGAAGCAAGAAATCAGTTTTGATTACCACGCAAAATAATCTGTATATTACGAAAAATATGATATTGTTTTCTGTGTATGAAATTGGTTAATTAGTTTTGATTAATGAATTCAAAAGCAGTGGTAGATTTGTTTGGGGATTGCAATCCCCACCCCACCGGTAAAAATTCTTCACCCCCCCCCCTTTTTTTTTTACGCGTGACAACTCCTTTCCCTGATTAGTACACAGTACAGTAAATTAAGCTGTACATTTCAGTATGTATATCCGATATAATGTTAAACGCTGAGCTTAATTATAAGTAATCATTATAACATTTTATTACGAAGATGTGTAGAAATGCGTGTAATGTAAAGACAGCTGCTGAACGATATTATAAACCGCGTAAACCATAAAATATAGATAAAGTTGAATATTCGTTTATTTTAGAATGCCTGGAACAGGACCTAAGTATTTTCCATGTGTTTTATGCAACAAAAGAACAAAGCCACGAGAAAGAAGGAAAATAACTAAACCTGAAATTCGCTTTCTACAAAAACACTTTTTTGTCTCTGTCAAACATGAACATGACACATTGTGCAATGCATGTAGACACAAATACTACGCTTCGGACAGAAAATCTACAAATTCTAAATCGGAAGAAGGAGCTGACAACTACTGCCCAACACCGAAACGTCCTAGATCTAGTAGTGTACTCACAAGTCCCCCATCTGTCTCGTTGTGTATACCATCTACATCAAAGAGCCACTCGCATTGCTTTTTGTGTAAGCGCCCGGTGTAACCGTGGTGGCGGTCGCTGGTGTTCAGGGTCGCTCTTAATAGAATATATAGGGAAAAGAACGACTCGGATCACCGGCTTCTGCGCATGCGTGGTATTTAACTCGAAGCGGTGCCCTACTGGTTTTAAATCCATAGTAATAATAAACCCCCTTCTCAGTTTTCTGTTTCGTATGCACATCATAACTTGAAAGATACAAATTAACTTGTATTATCCAACTCCAAAATTGATATTTTAATGCATAAGATTTCTGAATTATGTCTAAGATATCTAATAACGAATAAACAACTTGAAAACAATGGCTGTTTATTCAAAGCATATTTACAATAGTGTTGTCTCCATAACAATTCCTAAGTCATCTTTTATATTTTAATCACATGACAACAGGTGTGAACAAGGCACAGCTAGACGCCTTAAACTTGGATTAACGTGCAGGTGTAAACAATTATCTGTAAATAAAATAACACCAGGTTATTCTACCGTGACCAACCTTCGTAATCATAAGTACAAATACCACTCGCCCAATTTACGAACAATACGTAGGCACATATTCAACATTGTTTTATTATTTATTTATCTATTTTGCATAGTATGTTTCTTCTTTCACCCTCTTTTATTTCAAATATATTTTCTGATTATCTGAATTCAAATTATCTCCGATATGCGAACAACCACACATCTACTGTATACAACTTGGAGGTTTACTTTGGGTGTTTTTGTACAAAAGTGGAAGACTTTCCTATTACGAGACAATTCTTTTAACCAACTAGACTCTATATACATGTACATATAGCAGGATCGTGTATAGGAACCAGCAGGCATGAGGGATCGTGCCATCCTTCTTATTCCCAAAAAAAAACCCATAAGACAACAAAACTAACGTCTGGCGGCTTTTTTCGTCTTTATTTACCTAATATCTATTTATTTATTTTTAAGGTCAACGTATATCTGTTCACTTATGCCCCAACTATAATTGCTTACAAAGGACACGTTTCAGTTTCACGAAATTAGTCAAAATAGGATTCATGTTTGGTATACGGACAAAAAGTCACAGGATAAACGTCACTGGACAGAAAGTCACAAAATATGTAGAAAAGTCACAAAAATGACTTAGCAAATGAGACCCCATATATACTTTTAAGATAATAATAACAGGTGGTACCCAAATGCTCACTAAAGCTGTTGTTCAGACACCAGACATTTCTTACAGTGGATAGGAGGTACAAGGGAATACATGTCATCATTATTGATGTTTGTTTTGCCACATTTAGCACCTTCAGTTCATTATTAAATGTTCATTATCAGATAATAAGAAAGGAAAAATCATTAACTTGTTTATATATCAATTATTATATGATAGTTCACTTACTTCTTGTTTTGACAATGATCTGGAGTGAAAGGAAGCCAACCATAATTCTGTCATCAGATTTTGTTTTGACAATCATTACATGTAATATGTAGTATACTAAACCAAATGATCATATCAAGCTTATTTCATCGAAATAAGAAATCTCTCTTTTTAAAAATCAAAATGATATTTTACAATAAATATGATAAAAGGAATAACAATTTTATAATTATTATCAAAATCTCATAGAAAATATAAAGTTTGCATATATATTTTCTTAAACTTTACAAAAAGAACAGATATGTTTTCAAATATATATAAAAAATCAATAGTTTTTTATTTTCTTATAAACTGTGACTTTTTGTCCTATGACATTTTGTTCTACTATCATAAAATTCTAATTGTGACTTGGTCTTATTTTCTTATAAAATTGTGACTTTTTGTCCTGTGACATTTTGTCCTACTTTCATAAAATTTCTTATTGTAACTTTTTGCCCATGGACATATTGGCCGTGTCTTTTTGTAATTTGTAAAGCTGTAAATGGTTTGAAAGGTACATAATTTCAGCACAATGTATATATTAATTATGACTTTAAAAGTTGAAATATTTTCATGATCCTGGTTCTAATTAGGAACATTTATTTGAATCATTTTTTATATATCATAAAATTACAATTTTTTTTATATCAAATTCATGACAAGGAACTACGTAAAAATGAGCAGTACTTTAAGTGAATCTCATTCTTTGCAGTCAGCCAATAATATGATAGGACTGGCTTCACGAGTATGTACAAAAGCCACGGTATCGACGTCCAGTTGTTTAATATCATCATGAAAGCTGCTGTCTTTGGATCGTCTTTTGTCTCGCGTCTCGGAAGATCTACCGAAGCAGACCCGAGAATAAAATATTTTGGAGTTGGTGGCATGACAGCATGACCTGCCTGCAAAACCTGCTTCAGTATTCCCCTGATCGAGTTTTCATTCATCTCGGTGGAAACGACATTAGCGTTGACGGACAACCTAGGAAGGTGGCTGAAAACGTCCTACAACTGGTGCAGGTCCTAGAAGACAGCGGAGTTGGAACTGTTCTCGTGGGACAGATTCTAGACAGGGGTGGTACTTTCAAGAAGAGCCCTGGTCTGACAAGGGATATCTTCAGGAGGAAGAGGAACAGGATTAACACAATTCTGCGAGCAAAGCTCGGAAAAAGATTTATTTTACTTCGACTGAAATATCCCCAGGACTTTGCGGCTGATGGTGTTCATATTTCCCAGGGAAACCTATGGAAATATGCCGCACAGATAAGGAGAGCTCTTCTGACAAAGTAAAGCTCGAGAAGAAAACCGGCCCTTTTAAGGGCCACAGAAATATTTCGAAAAGATGCCTCAAATAACATACATTCAGAGAGACGAAATCTTTTTAAGAGTCGAAACATATACTCCCTAATTACCAGCATACAGCCTCACCGAACTTTCTATCAAACACATAAAAATCCACAAATCATTTGTTTTCAGTCTTTATGGTCCGAAATATACGTATAAAATTGGCATATCTTTTTTTTTTAAAATAGCCAAAGTAGAAATGTAATTGAATAATTATTTTGAATTAATTAATGAGCGTCGGTGTCTGGGGTCGCTCTTCAGAATGACCGTTTCATATTTTGTCAGAACTGACTAGGGTATGGTCTGTAAAAGTTGCACAAGGTGCAAATGGGTGGCGGTTTGGTATGTCCAGGGGTCACCTTTCATGTGAAATTGTCTGCTTGGAATAAGTAGCAGCACCTACCTTCATTGCCATACCAGAATTATATTGTCTAGACACCTTAGGCTGCCCTAGACGTATCGCATTTATTATTAGGCAGAAGGTAAGAATTTGGATTGGTATTTACGTATCATTTCGTGAAATGCTGTCTGACGTGTTTCATACCGATTATTAGACCGTTCTTGACACACTGATTTTGACTACGGATAACTCCGTTTACCTGATCAAGATGTAGAGTTCACGCCGGGTGTGACCGGTCGACAAGAGATGTTAACTCATCCTACGCAACTGATCCCAGCTTTGATATATCCAGGGGTCCGTGTTTTTGTATAGCATGTAGGAGTTATGATATTGATTACTGTTTGTTCTCTTCACCTTTCACTATTATTTCCATTATAAAGTCCACACTCCTGACAAATTTACATTTTGTTTGTTAAGCACTTCCTCCGCCAAATGTCATTCTCGTTTTAATCTCATCTGTAAGGGGGAAATGCTTGTATCTCTTGTGAACATAGAAAGGTTATAATTTACACCCCCATCCATGAACAGAGTACAAATGGTTCAAGCTAATGAAATGGAGATTTTTCTTTTTATAAGCAACCATGCCACCTTTGCTAATATCATTTCTGACCTTTTTGATAATACGAGAGTAATCCATGATGAAATATATATTATGCAACAACATAGTATAAACATTTTGAATTTTCATAGATTTTGATGACGAGTGGAAATCCCCGATCAAAATTTTGCAATGGTCTCCGTTGGTTTCAGTCCCATCTACACTTTTGTATTTGACAATAAATCCAAAAGTATTCCAGGTTTCACTGACATACAGATGCTTATGTAGTTGGGTAATAAATCAAGGAACACAATTTGTAACACACGTGTCGCCAGTTTTTATTTCACATTTTCCGGTCTTTATTACATCCCCCAAACGAAGTTCGGGGGGGGGGGGGGGCGGATATAGGAATAACTGTCCGTCTGTCTGTGCAGATTCGTGTCCGGGTCATAACTTCTTTGTTCTTTGACTTAGGCATACCATATTTGACACACGAGTGTATCACCATGAGACGATGTGTCGAGTACCTTCATGACCTCTATATGACCTTGAACTTTTGACATAGTCATACCATGAGATATAGGTGTAACACCATGAGACTATGTGCCATGTACATTCATGACCTCTTTATGACCTTGACCTTTGATATCAAGGTCAAAATTATAGGTTTATGCCATGGATTTGTGTTCTATCCTTCGTTTTCTTCTACAAAGTCATACCATATTTTTACACTCAGGAAAGAGGTAATTTATACCTATTAACAACACCCTTTGGGAGAATGGGGTAATCTTAGAGAGCATTGTTCACAGTACCTCTTGTTTCTTTTACTAGATCTCAATGAATCTGATTCTTTGGAAATGTCAGTGAAGCCTGAAATATGATATTTTCCTGTTTGAATTGGACATTTCATTGATTGCCAGTAGACCTTCATGGCCTTGTGGGATATTCTTTAAGATAGGAGAATCATGACAGGTGAAGAGATAGACATTATAACATAGTAAACGCTGACTTCTCTACGCGCCAAATTATCTTTACTTGTTTTCGCAGCGGCCTCACCGGGAGTCATAAGTGAAACTTCTTGTTAAAGAGTCCCGTGGGGATCCGGGTTAGAATAGATCCTCAGTACCCTTGCTTGTCGTAAGAGGCGACTAAATGGGGCGGTCCTACGAATGAGACCGCAAAAACCGAGGTCCTGTGTCGCCGCAAGTTTGGCACGATAAAGACCCCTTCCTGCTCAATGGCCAGAAGCGCCGAGCATAGGCCTAAATTTTGCAGCCCTTCACTGGCAGTGGCGACGTCTCCATATGAGTGAAATTTTCTCGAGGGACCTTAAACAATATTCAATCAATCAATCTTGTTAAAGAAATGACATATAGTGACGAAAATCTGGACGATGTTTTCAAGGTAAAAACATACCCAAAATCATGATCATATACCGGTACATGTATATTTAAATTTCACCTAAGCAAAATAATAATAGAAATTGCAACGATCAACCATACCATGACTGGCGAGAGAAAGGCCTATACAGTAGGCCTAGTTGAATAGTTCACGACCTACAGGGCTATAGGCAATACACGGCGTCCCTGGTATCGTAATCATAATTGATCATGTACAGAACGATATATCTAGGAAGACAAGACGCAATATCATGTCACTCAGTGTTCTTTTAACATTATTGTCACTGGTTCAGGACATGATACTTTCCAAGAACTTCACATGCCAACAGTTCCGGAGAAAATAAAAGTTGCTTGTATATTAGACTTGATCAACAATTTCATTCTCGAGATTAACAGTGACATGATTTTGCCCATGGAAGTAAAATAACATCTTGAATCTATTAGTTGGAATTTGCATTTATTGCGTCTATTTGTTGATGTTGCGAGATTTCTGTTGTATTTTTCCCCGGTGGTTTTTCCTTAAAGAGACACTACAGCTCATTTTCCACATTTTAATAAAGTGTTTTTAAAACCATGTATTGATAAAATGATAAATTTCATATCGATACTGACAATTTTGAACAATTGGGATGCATCAATTTACTCTCAACTGCGCTTTGAAGATCGTTCGGAATTCAAAGGTTTCTTCATGCTGACTCGGACTTTTGAATGCTTATTCACATCACGTGGTTTTGAATGACAGCAAAGGTGTTCTGTAGGAAATTATTTAAATTCCCCTTCAAGGGGGTCCACACTCGCCTTTCAAGTATAAGATTATTTCCTGCTTCTTACAATAAGTAATTATAAATCATTATTTCAACAGAAACCTTCCATGTTCCCACTGACCGATGTTTTTACAACTAACACGTGTCGTGTTCAGATAAAAATAGCACCTACTTTTAAACGTGGTGTCTTCGCAGCTAGTCTCAATGACAGATTTAGGGGGCCAGGATCCCCCTCCCTTTTTACCCCACAGATTGTGAATGAAAATCCAAATTTTGCACCAGAATGGCCGATTACTTTGGCTAATCTTTGACTTTCACACCCCTCTTCGGAAATCCTAGATCCGCCACTGAGTTACATGTGTTTCTCCGAGCTCTTTGTTTTCCAACGGTCAAACTGATACCAAGGTAAACTTTATTTCACGTATGAGTTTTATCTCATTCTAATTTTACCTCTTTTCTCACAGAATCTGTCAAAATTCTAGATCTATCAACTACACTTTCTCTCTCTGGACGACATGCTGCACTGTTTACTGTCTATGCGTCTGAAGACTGAAAGGAGGGGACTCGATATTTTGTGTATAGGCCATCAAAAAGTATTAATTTTTACGTTAAAACGATAATTTTTAACTTTAGATAAGTGTTATTTTCGCAAAGTTCATACTTTCAACAATGCAACAAAAATTGAGAAAGCGCTGGGAAAATTGTCATTTCATGATTTTTGCGCAAAATGAGCTGTAGTGTCTCTTTAACTTTGTGTTTTTGTTCTTTTTTTTTTTTTTTTTTTTTTTTTTTATAATTTATTCTTTTTTCATATTCACATAATCATCAGTAATAGTAATGACGATACATATTAATCATTTTATACATTCTCACACTCTTTCACACTACTAGTTCAGCATTATTGGTAGAAAACTTCTTATTCTAGGTTACAGATCAAAAATAATTTTCCAGTTTTCCCAAAGTCTGTCGAATTTCAAAACTTCACATGATTTAATTGCTACAAATTTTTCAACTTTGTATTTGAAATAAAGATAATGTATCAGCCCAGTAATATGAGGAATTTTGTTTTGTTTTGAACAATTGAAAACATATTGTTTGGTATACAGAATTATGAAATTAACAACTTTATTACACAAACTGAAAGGTGTTTCACCAAAAATAACATTACTAACATTAAAACCAATTCTTTTTGATGTTTTTCTGAAAATATGCATGATAAGATTATTCCAAAGTGCTAAAGTATAAGAACAAGACATAAACATATGTTGCATTGTTTCTTCATTATCTTTACAAAATGAACAACAGTCATCTGAAATTATACTGATTTTCTTGAGGTAATATTTCGTAGGAAGAAGCTTGTAAAGAATTCGGTACTGCAACCACTGAACTTGGGTATCAATACTTGTTTTAAAACAAACACTTTAAACAGCTCTTTGACAGAAACATTGCCTTCTAAATGTACAGATAATTCAGTGTTCGATTTTTGAATTGATTTGGGTATGAGATCATTACTATTTATCATATTATATAACACTCTGGAACATTTATCATTCAACAGTATAAATTCAAAGTAAAAAGGAATAAATGGTGTACAATTTTTGTTAACATCTGATCTCTTAACAGACAAAGTCTTTAAAAACTTATAGTACTGGTAATACTGTTGTATTGCATTGTACATACATTTGCTAGTCTAAATTTTTGTGAAAAATCTTGTAGTAATAAAAAATTTCCATCTTCATCTAATAAGTCTCCAATTATTTTCACACCATGTTGATACCATGTTTTAACATAAATGTCTTTATTACCAACACACATATTTGTGTTATGCCATACTGGAATAGAACTGAGTTTTTGCATGGAATACTTTTCATCCATTACTCGAATCATTGCTAACCATGATTGAAAAACATCACGCCAAAAATCATTGCTGTGGTTTATAATAGATAAATATATTCATCTCCAAAATCTATCATTTTTTTTACCACCTCATTGCCATGTACTGCCAAAAAAATATCCACCCATGGTTTGTGACTGTTTGTTAATCTTTTAATCCAAGAACATTTTAAAGACATTATAAAAATTTTCACCTCAACCATTTTCATGCCACCTTTTAAGTAAGTGTTTTTGTTCTTTATATGTGGTAGCTGAGAAAAGTACAGAAATTGACTTCATATTTAAATTTTTTTCTTTGATCATTGACTACAATTTTTATACTTCATGATGGGGAATGGTTACAAATTTGAATGATCTACATAGTCTGATCTTAGTGAATGTGAATAATAACATGCAGGAAATGACAAATCTCTGTATCCTTTTTACCAGTTGAAATAAATAACAAATCTTTATTGTTATACTTATATGATTTATGGTTGTAAATATTTTACACATAATTCATTAAAATGTCAAACAGTTATAAACCACGATTTATTAAAACTCGAATGTTAAAATTTTGTTATTGTATGAAATTAACATAACAACTGTCCTTTACAACTGCCGACTGGTTCCAGCTCTTCAGCAGAGAAACCATCATGATGAAGTCTTCTCTAACGCAGTCAAGGAAAAGGCCTGGCATAATTTTCATCTCAGACAGCCAGATGTTATGCAGAAACTCCAAACCATTGTAAACAAGCAACAATTGTCAACTTTCATTTCACTTAGAACAGCTGAAGAAAGTATTAGAGAAAATACACCATCTTCCAATTCTTCTGTTAATTAGAAAAAGAGAATTAGGGAGAGATATTATTGCAATACATCGCAGGCTTCGTCTTGTTTCGATGCAAACAAAAATTGTCCTTTTTTGATATTAAAAAACATATGATCAAACTCATTGACACAGACGGAAACACTAAATTAATTTCCATGAAGTGGTCTAACCCAGCCCTCATCTGAAGTGATAGATTTCTTTGTAGTTTTGAAACTTGTATTTAGAAATTCGTGCACAGCAGTGTCACTTTCAACACTTAAACAATACAATTTGATTTGTCGAGAAAATGATGCTGTGTCCCTGTTCTAAGATCGCACTTATCATTCAGAATCGGATGCAATAATGCAAGAGAATTTATTTTTAACAATGTTATTCATATTTCACAGAGTAAGAGTCATGCAAGGTGCAGACAGCTCATGGATTGTATTGATTGATTGAACCGAGAGAGAGAGAGAGAGAGAGAGAGAGAGAGAGAGAGAGAGAGAGAGAGAGATTTTCACACATATAGAAACGTCACCAATATAGGGCCATTGAGCAGTGAGGGTCCTTTAGCGTGCCACACCTAATGTGACATGGGACACCCGTTTTGAAGGTCGTCTCCGAGAACCCATGACATACACACCTGGGCACCTATTCACAAAATATCTTACGACTAAGATCAAAATTTACAAACACTGTAATTTCCTTATTTTACATTCCTTGTAGACTTTCTTAATTAATATGTAAAGTACATCCATGGTTTATAATAGTTGAATACATACTTATAACCTTGTGATCAGTATTTCATTATCAGACAGAATTCTTTTTCTCATCTTAGTCGTAAGATATTTTGTGAATAAGTGCCCTGATGTCGAGCGTTGGACAATGGAACTGCCACTTCCTGTATTAGAGAATCGGGTCTGTCGCGACCGAGATTCGAATCCTGGCCTTCCGCATGCGGGCCGAATGCTCTAGCCTCTAAGCCACCGCGGACCGAATGCTCTAGCCTCTAAGCCACCGCGGCGGTGACAACTCATGGAAAATTACTACTCGAGAACAAAAAAGCTATATGCAAATGTATTGACCGATTAACATTTAAGTCGGTTTTCTCGGTAACTGTAAAATAAACAGTTGGTATGTCAAATTTCAACAATAACTTTTATTAATTTTTACAAGAGACTGTTGGTAAACAAAATGTACTATGCAAATACATGTATATTAGGATTGATTTTAAGGTATTCCATGTATAATGAAAGGATAATGAACAGTTTTTAAGGATTTAGATCAACATAAATGTTTATTGTTAAATAATGATGAAAGTGAAGCAGATGAAATTCACATGACTGGTAAATGATTAGAAGCTGACCTTTTTGCACTTAAGACTTTTTGGAAGAGTTGTTTGCCCTTTGTAAAATCAAGAAAAATCTAATTTTCTAAAAATGTGTGTAGTCAATGATTAATTTTATTTCATATTTTCACTAAGAGAAAGTGTTTGTAACTTTCTACCAAGAGATTTGTGTGAAAATATAATTTCTTTTTAAAATATTGTAATAAAACATGCTTTTCCCATATACTTCAATGTTAAATCCTAGGTGAAATAAATCAAGCAGTAAACAAAATTTTGAAAATTCCTACGGTGGATTATTTTTATTTGATGAACCCTTCAAAATGATACCATGATTACAAAAATTCCACCATCCATTTATTAGATATGAAATATGGTCATTACACATTGAATACCTTAATGTTATCTCAAGTTAAGACAAAGAATTGGCACAATACCCGTACTGGTGAATTGTTGGGTTGTCATGATGAGACGATGAAGAAGCTGAACTCATTTGTCATAAAGGTAAGTTGTTAGTTTGCCGTTGGTATCTACTTTCAATGAAAGGTGAAGATAACGAACACCGATCAATCTCTTAAATCCCACATGCAATACAAAATAGTTAGGCAAACATGGACCCCTGGACACACCAGGGGTGGGATCAGTTGCCTAGGAGAAGTAGGCATCCCCTGTCGACAAGTCACACCCGCCATGAGCCCTATATCTTGATCAGGTAAACAGAGTTCTCCGTAGCCAAAATCAGTGTGCCACGAACGGTCCAACAATCGGTATGAAACACGTTAAGGTTGATCGATCCACATGTGATGTCATAGGTTTTTGCAAAATCTTTATTAAATTAAATTTTTCGCATGATTGAAATGTATCTTTCAGAGGAATTTTATTCACTGAATAAAATAAAAAAAATTGGTAAACTTTTGATACTGAAAAAGCTTTTATTTTCCATAATTAATCAATTATTTATGATTTTAAAAGTGTTGTCAAGGGCAATAACTCCTATACTGGAATTTCCTCTACTGCATGTATATGACACAATGATTTCACTAATATCCACAATGAATTTTTATATATCTATGAATTATCAGATTTCGTAAACTGTTGACATTTAAAATACGTCATTTCAATAAGTTTTTATTAATTTTTATCATTCTGTATAACGAAAATGTGCGATTTTTTTTATGTTGATGTATGCTTCTGTTTTTGTATGTCTGACATCTTTAAAAGGGTGGCAACATACACATTTTCTTTGGTTATTGGTTAGATTAAACTATATTGAGTGGAAATTTATACAGTTTTTCCACTTTTAACCATTAATATTGATAAGTCACATGAGGATCGACCCACCTTAAACAATATTTGACCCAACTTTGTGTGGAATAGTCTTGTTTTGTGTCATTTCGCTTATACTGTGTGTGTCCAGAGGGTAGAACCCTCACAAACTATTAATTGCTTCACTGCATTAACTGAATTTCAATTCCATTCAAAACGTGACAATTCTCTTTGATACCTATATCTTTATGCTGTATGTTTTCCCTGAATACTATCTTCCACGTTGTATTACTGTGGGCGACAACTTGAGTGAAAATATTGATATTTATTTTCGACTTTGGAATGTGTCCCTAATCTATTTTTTTACGTAAATGTGGTGAAATGATAAAATTCCATTTCTTTGAAATCTGTTGATTCAATAGCAAGTATGAATGAAAGGCAAAGATAACGAACAGTGATTAATGAAAGGTGGAGATAATGAACAGTGATCAATATCATAATATTAATTTAATCTCATAAATCATATCGTTAATACAAAACAGAGAGTTGGACAGTGCAAGTACGGACCCTTGGGTATACGAGAGGTAGGTGCCTAGGAGGAGTAAGCATCCCCTGTCAACTGGTCACGCCCACTGTGAGCCCTAGCTATATCTTGATCAGGTGAACGGAGTTATTCGTAGTCATAAACAGCGTGCCAAGAACGGCCTAACAATCGATATGAGTATGTCATTTCTTTTAGTGTCCAATATTCTTAAATTATTTTTAACATTTTGAATATTTTCTGGTCACTTATTTTTCAGTTTCTGTACGAACTGCAAAGGAAGTACCGTGTAACGATTTGTTTTCCGCCATATTGTCCGACGAATAACTCGGTGAGTAGAAACTCAACACCTCGGGTGCAATTCTAATTAAACAGTGGCCAATCAAAATGCGGTTCTCGGATATAAACACGTGGTAGACGATAACAATGACTGTGAACAAAAGACGGCAAGTTCTTTTTCAACTTCTTGTCGCATATGTAATGATATCAACTGAAGCAAATACCGCCGTTTTCTCTCTAGACGATGCAAATTTCATTTGACAATATATTTTTAGTATATTATATGTATGCTGTCCGACGTGTTTCATACCGATTATTAAGCCGTTCTTGGCACACTGATTTTGAATGCGGATAACTCCGTTTACCTGATCAGGATATGGGGCTCACGGCGGGTGTGACCGGTCAACAGGGGATGTGTCCAGGGGTCCGTGTTTGCTCAACTATCTATTTTGTATTGCTTGTAGGAGTTATGAGATTGATCACTGTTCGTTATCTTCACCTTGCATGTAATCATTGGAAATCTTGAGCCCGAAATTGAAATAGCTATAATTGTCAAGGGTTTATGTCGAGGATACGTAATCACAAAACCTTGACTTGTAAGGATGGATGCAAACCAAATATCTTACAACGTGGTACATGTGATCACCATCATGATAGATAATGCCCATTGTTTCTTTCTCAAGGTCAAGGCCGTAGTATATTACAGACCAAACCGTATGCACTTTGTGCAGTTAATCATCGTGGTGAGTGGAAGATGTTTTTTGTTTGTCACGGTCGTAGTATCTCTTAGTAGGAAAACTTGGTAGGCAGGATACAGACTGAACCGTAAACTCCAAGATTTTCGAACTTGGTATATTTTATCACCAATGAGCGGAATATGTGTAGATCTATTGCTTTTCAAGGTCAATGTCGTAGTATCAGTTAGTAGGAAAAACTTGTAAGCATTATAAAGGCCAAACTAATGTAGCTAGGACCGTCCGACTTGTACACATACTCCTCATGACAAGTGGAGAACGCGATACAGATCAAACCTTAAGGGCTAAGACCGTCAAACCTGGTACACATACACCTTATGCCAAGCGGAGGATGCCTCTTATTTCTCACGGTCGTAGTATCACTTGATAGATAAACTTTGTTTTTGTTATGGATACATATATTGCCCTAATTTTAGTCACAAGGATCCTCTCGTAGGAATTTTAGTTTTCATTTCAGCTGGATTGATGCACTTTGACCTACTAAAGGGGTAAAAATTGGCCAGATAGTTTCCCAAATTTTATTCCGTTATGAATGCAGGTATTGTCCTGTAATTTGGTCACAATTTCCCTCACAAAGGAATTCATAATCAGGTAACATTTTAACTTGATTGGTGAACCGTGACTTGCTTTGTTTTACTTTCCATCGACAGTTTTCTAATCACATTGAGAAATTATTAGCTGTAGGTGAAGTACCACAAATGTAGACCTCCTGTGGAGATCCGAGTTATAAGGAGATCCTCAGTATCGTAAGAGGCGACTAAATGAGGCGGTCCTTCGGAAAAGACCGCAAAAACCGAGGAGGCCCCGTGTCACAGCAGGTTTGGCACGATAAAGATCCCTCCCTGCTCAAAGGCCATAAGTGCTGAGTATAGGCCTAAATTTTTCAGCCCTTCACCGGCAGCGGTGACGTCTCCGTGTTAGTGATATATTCTCAAGAGAGACGTTAAACTATTCAATCAATCAATAGCGCTCAGGGCCGTAGCAGTGAGGGCTATTGCGTGCCAACATCTTCTGCGACACATGACCTCCGTTTTTAAGGTCATATCCGAAATACCCGTGGTTCTCGCTTCTTCATACCGAGCGTTTGGTTCAATGATTAATTGTATTTTGTTTAACGTCTCTCACGAGAATTTTCACTCATATGGAGACGTCTCCTTGATCAGTGAAGGGCTTCTTTAGACCTTTGCCCGGCGCTTACGGCCATTGAGCAGTGGGGGTTCTTTATCGTACCACACCTACTGTGACACAGGACATCCGTTTTTAAGGTAATCTCCGAGGACCCGTGACATTCGCACCTGATGCCGAGCGTTTGGCGATGGAACTGTCACTATCAGTTTGAAAGACTTCGCTCTGTCGCGGCTGGGATTGGAATCCAGGGGCGCGTTTTACAAAGGAACTTACGACTTACGACAAACTTTACATACTGGAATTTTCCGGTTTATTGTAAGGTCATTCACTCCAAATGCAAAATGTTTCTTTAAATTGTTGAAAATTAAGCCTCAGAAAAGTTTTACTTCATTCACTTAAAGTAATAACTGTGTAATACAATTTAAGACTTGCGACTTTGCCGTAAGTTGTTTTGAACGCTCTAACCTCTAGTCCATCGCGGCGGTTCCCAGTTTTTGGTGAAAGTGCAGTGATTACCCATTTTAACGTCTTGGGTTTGACACGAACGGGGCTCAAACTGACTACCTCTCGGTTAAAAAGCGAACACTTCCACTGAGCTACTGAACCCGATGGACCCTAAGGAGGTCAAATAGTTTTCTGGGCTATTTATAAGTTCGTCTTTTGAAGGGACGTATTATAGTACAGCGATGTCTACCTGCGCCCGTCCGTTCTGGGTTTTCTCTTTTTAATTGCAATTTTACTGTCACATATCAAGCTGAAGCTTTTTAGTGGATCAGTCTAGATCATGTTTACATTTTTACCTCTTGTAGGAGTTTTGCCCCTTGATTTTGAAAATTATTATTCTATGGAGGGTACATAATTTGTCCGCCGAACTCAAGTGAGGACCATCTTGTTTTACTGAGAGTTTGTATGGATATTGTGCATGTGGCAAGGATTTCTATTTTCAATTTTGTAGAAAATTACATGTTATTGAACTTAGTCAGTTTTGAGGAATTATTACATGATTTGTCTATTTTTCCTTCCACAGTTTTCAAGTGAGGACTTTCTTTCTTATTTCACAGAGTATTTGTTTGGGTATGGAAAGTATGCATGCGGCAAGGATTTTAATTTTCTTCATTTTTTGAGAAAATTACAGGTTGTTGAACATGGCAAGGGGGAGGGGGGGGTCTAGAGGAATGGTCAGTTATTGGAGCTGCAAACACAAGCGGTACGATTATTCCTCCCCATATCATTAGGCCAGGGAAGACCAGGCGCACCCTACAAGGATATGGCTTAGAAAACATCCTAGAAGATTGGACACTGAAAAATGTCACATTTTCAGAGAGTGGCTGGACAAAGGATGGAATTGACCGCCTTACAATGTAGGTTTGAACAGACATCTGATTTCTATCAAACATTGGAGATAAAAGACCACAATTACTCATGTGCGATGGACATGGGTCACACAACATGGAATGTATAGATATAGCACGTTTAAACAAATTGTAATCATGGAGCTAACCAGTGATACCATCAACTGGGCTCAACAACTAGACCGTTCTTTTGTCAAATCTTTGAAATCGGCATGGAACAAAGAAGTAGATTCCTTCATCCACACTACGGGGGTAGCGGTTGGTCATGAAAAGTGTTTGAAAATATTTGTAGGGGGTTGGTCTTGTCTACAAAGATATCTAATGCAATTCTTGAAGAGGAATTTATACCATCTGTTTGTACGCAGATGACAAGGTTACCCAAAAATGGCCCAGTTTCATGTAACCCTGTCGAGATAATCACCATCCCCACCACACATGAAGTGGCTCCATCACCACCTGAAACTGATACAGCTCCTAACATCAGCGGACCAAATCTGATGGGATACGCAATCGACTTCCAAACACTACCGTTAGAGCCTTTGCTCGATACAGGCTTAGATGAAAGCTTACCTGCTAGCCTTGAGACAATTAACATTATCTTAACTGTCCCTATACAGGAATCTGTGAGACAGACTTGCCATTGTTTCTTCGTTTCTAAGGAAGCATCGAATCAGCAGGCATGTCTGGTCAAAAAACCAATATTACGGAACAGGTAAAAGAACTTGAAATGGTAACAACGTTTCTGTAGAACCATCGGACCTGTCTGTAGGATATGTTTCCAATTCCTAATATAAAGCTTTTAAAGGGTGCAAAGAAAAGGAAGACAAAAACTGAATGACGGTTTTTCATAACACCAGACGTGGTTTTTCAGGAGGGAAAGGAGAATGATAAATAAAAATGAGGCAGAACGCTTCAAAGAGGAGAAAAGAATTCAGAGGAAAAAAGAAAGAAATGAAAGCAGCAGAACTGGGGAAAGAGGAATGAAAAAATAAACAGGAAATAAATTAATAGAATTTAATGATAAAATTATACGACAGTAACCAACATACGCACATTAATTTGTTAGATGAATACAATAAAATCTTAATATCGACTTCCTTCTTAAATTGAAAAAATAAATTAAATGTTTCCAATGAAATGCAACTGATTTAAATCAACGTCATAAAACAGATGAAATACAAATTGCTTTTAAAATATAAATTTTCAATTTACACGTAACTACATTTACAATTTACACCTAATCTATTTTTTTTTTTTTGAACAATTACCATAGACGTTAACAAAAGGGACCGCCGACTGATGACGTCATCCTTGTATTTCTATTGAAAGTATCTCGATTTCAACGCCCTCACCGGGATTTATAGAAAGCAACTTCCGTTGTATGAAAACACTTGTTTCGTATATTTCAAGGAAAATACAGGCGCAGGAATTTAGGTATGCCAGCCTTTCATAGAAATTAATACTAATACAGTCACTTGGACTTATTAGGTCGAGGTTTATTGCCTTACTTGGCAGAATAGTTCGTATTGGAATATAAACAGTGAATTTCGAACTATCATTATAACACACACACCCCCCCCCCCCCCACCCCCCCGTAACAAAGTTGTGGGGGTTATACTGGAAATAGGTTGCCCGTCTAGACGCAATGGTTTATGGGCTCTAAAGCGTTATCTTCTCCACCTACAGTCACCATATCATACTTATGAACTACCCATGGGACGAAAATGTTCCCTATCGATTTTGCGGTCAAAGATCAAAAACACTCTATATCGAAATAGCAACATGGTTTACCGGCTCTAAAGAGTTATCCTTTCCACCTACAGTCACCATATCATACATATGGACTACCCATGGGACGAAGATGTTTCCTATCGATTTTGGGGTCAAAGGTCAAGCACACTCCTAGAGAAGAGACTATCGAAGGTTTTGTCATGCCCTTTCTTAGTTACACTCGGAAAGAGGTAATTTATACCTATTAACAACACCCTTTTGGAGATTTGGGTAAGCAGCGGGTATTCTTAGTGAGCATTGCTCACAATGCCTCTTGGTAGGTTTTTTTCCCCATATTTTAGGTCACCTGAGTAAACTGAGGTGACCTATTGCAATTGGTTTTCGTCCGTCGTGCGTTAACAATTGAACATTTTTAACTTCTTCTAGATAACCACCATTCCTATTCTTTTCGAATTCAGTATGAAACATCATTGGGACGGGGGGGGGGGGGGGACATAAATTGTAAATTTCAGGACTCCAGCACCCCTAGGGGCGGGGCAAAAACTGTCCCAAAATTGAAAAATTTTCAAAAATCTTCTCAAGAACCTCACACGTGTATGAAAAACTAAATGCATGGTGATGTAGAGCAGGAAGGTCTCTAACATTATTTCTGGGGTAGGGGTTCTGACCCCAGGGCGGGGCCAAACTTGGTATATAGTGTTTATGTGTAAAACACTTAAATAACATCTTATTTGGTGCTATTGATACTAAATTGAAAGTAAATAGATATTTAGAAAGAACAGGTAGTCCTTTACCAAAATTGTAAATTTGATGATCCCAGGGGTAGGCGTTTTGGTATCGGGGTGGGGCCAAAATGGTCAGTTATTAAATTTGTGAACAATACACATTTTTAACTTCTTGATAACTATCATGCCAATTCTTTTAATGTTAATACACCTATTATTTAAAGCCTTTCATCAGTGTATGCACTTTTGATGGCATTGAAGTTTTAAGAACACATTTTGTTTTATACTGTTGCTGAACTAATATTAGAATTTAGCTTAGATATTCAGAACAGAATTTTTTTTCAAGATTTCATAGCCCATGGAAGTAGTGATACCTTTTCACTAGTATTCAGGTGACTGATCAGGCCTTTGGACCTCTTGTTTATATACTGCAGCTGATTCATGAGAAATAAAATAAAAGAATTCTAAACTGGCATTGGAGAGTTCTCGGACAGATAAGAGTCGAAAGGAATAAATATTGCTGGTCTTCGCAGCCGGAGGTTTAAGCTAAAGTTGATCCCCTCATGATGCATCACTCTTTGTCTCTTAACATGTGTATTTCAGATCAATGAATTGTCCAAACGGTACTACCAATCCCATTGTGACAGCTTTTAAAATTATTTATCAAAATTTTGATTAATGACGCACGAAGAAACTTTAAATTTTTAAAAAGCTAGCCTATTTGTTATGCGGTATGGACACCCCCCCCCCCCCCCGTCGTCGTCGTCGTAAATTACGATGTCAGCGGTCTATTTTTCGGTAAGTGAATTAGGAATTTTTAGTTTCAAAATTGGGAAAAATCAACGGTTTTTTTTAAGCTTGGGAATGGTACCGTTTATCGGTACCAGTTATGTAAGGGGGGGGGGTGATTTTAAGAATTTGGGATTAATCATTTTTATCGAAGTCATGTAAATTCTTTTTAAAACATTGATACATGACTTCTGACAAGTAGGCCTATTACGAGAAAGTTGGGAGGGGGGGGGGGGGTGTAATCAGACTGTTTTAACATTTGCATTTGAATTATAAACCATGCCTAGTTTATTCAACGATATCGAGCATTTCATTAAAAGTACGCCGAAACGTTTTGTTTCACATTTCATGCTTTGTACTATCCAAATTATTCGATCTTTAGTTAAAGTTTCAGTCTACTACAACATGGTTTAAAAATTCAGACATTCAATATATTCAAAACATTTAATGAAATATTGATTTAAAAATTACAACATATATTACATTACAGTTTTTAACGATCTACAGTACTGATATACAGCTACTTCTGCATGGAAAGTTTATTTGCACGTCAACAATCACTGTGCAAATATATAATACCGTAAGTTTTCCCACTCGCTTACTAGGAACATATTTTCCCGCCACAGAGACTCGGTGGTCACTCTGCTTTACGTCTATGCAATCACACACTTTTCATGGTAGAAATACAATTTCGTATGAGATATGTCGTTCGCACTAGATATTATGTCATTCGCAAGACTTAATATCTCGTTCGCACGACTTATTATATCGTTCGCACGAGATATTATCTCGTTTGCACGACTTATTTTATTGTTCGCACGATCTATACTCTTTCAGGCATTATTTCTTTCATATATTCTTGAAAACAAAGGAGAACAGGTGATATTTTATTTTCGTAGAAAGGATATTTTCTATGAAATTGGACGATAATATTTGGAGGTATTGGTGACGTCTCCTTATGGTTGAAAAATTCTCGAGAGACGTTATACAAGATGCAATCAATCTTCCTCATTATCATTTTATTAATCACAAATTTAAAGATCTGATGTTGAGCAAACCTACCATCTTCAAATGATAGGCGATCTGACGATTTATGAAAAAGTCCCTGGTGCCATATGGGAAAAGAGCTGGAAAAGCTGATGTAAACAAATATTTGGTGTTAAACTCTGAAACGAGACTATCACCCCGTGTAGACCATGGAAAGATTGGGGTTTTATTTACCGATTTCAAATTGTTTTCCTTTTCTTTGGCCAAGTGATGGAGAATATTTTGAATTTTGTCTTGAATATTAACTACAGACACTGGACACAGTTTCTTCATCTAATATCGTCTAATGAAGCCTCAGTTTCGTCAGGGGCAGGACCTTTTTGATTTATATGAGCTGCATTTTCTTGATAGTGAACAGATGTTATATTAAGATAATTCCACCCCTAGAATTATAGGTTCAATCTTATATTTGATTGTTGATTCTTCAAATAATATATGTTAATAACAAATAAAAATGATAAAATGAGTATGTTGCCGTATCAATAATTCTTTTTTATCAATTATACATTTCCTTAAGCATTATCAAAATTTCACAAAAACTGCAGAAAACGGTATAATAGTATTCATAAAAAATTCATGAAACTGTTTCTCTAAAGATATACAAAATGTTTGTGAAAAATAAAGAAAATATATTGCATAATGGACTTGATAAATACATTTGTAATTTAATGAAAAGAGAGTTATAACACTTAAATTCAATATTGTGAAACATATAATTAATTATTCATATATAATTTAGACTTTTGAAATATTCTATGGTTTACATTTTTTTTTCAGTAACTGGAAAAAGACTCCCAACAAAATTTATGGTCTTCTCATACATAAATCTTATCAAATCGTTGACTATGACGTCGCAGGACGGTGGAACTAATTAATTTCTTCATCAACTGGAAGATCATTTAATCTTTTAGTTGAAATGATGATGTCAGTATAAGCAGGAGTGTGTGCTTTCAAGCACGATGGCAGTTTGAACTTTGTAACGCCTTACTTTAAATGTTTTGGAAGTATCGTTTTTGCCTTCTTTGCATACTTGAAGATTGTATATTTCACTCGGAAGTCGAGGAAATATTTGGGCAGGTTCATTAACTTCTTGAGGGGTTTTGTAAGGGGAAAATTATGTTCATAAGCATCCCAATGTTGGAAAATGTGTGATCAAATATTTTTGCGTAGAAGAATAGAATATTTAGATCTAGAGTGTTCTTTTCCCCCAGTCCTAACCCAAGACAATGAAGAAAAACCATCTGTCACCATCTCCAGGGACATCTACAACCTGGAATGTTTCGTTTTCAGTACAGTCTTCATTTTCAACTGTATAATCTCTCGTAACTTTTACGCTTACCTAAATATAGCAATGAGAAATGATTCTACCAATGTCTGCTACATGTACGTAGACAGAGAGACTCCAAAAGGGATCGTAAAACAATGATTTTTTTTATTTACGGAATATCTTAAGTATTTGTATTGACACCCATTTTGCAATTTAAAAGATCTTTGTAAGATTTAAAAAATCAACCAATAACTTTAAATTGGTGAAAAATTAAGCGTATTTATATTTTCATTATTTTCAGACAAAGGTGTTCTATGCAATAATTTGCTAAAAACTGTTACAATGATAATTATTAATATACTATTCCCTTTGAACAAATTGAGTGTTTAAATTACGAATTGCACGTCAGAGACTTCTGTTATTGGCATTCAAAATTAAAACACGAATAGTTGTTGAGGCAGGTAATGAAAAAATAAATGGTGACTCCCATATGGATAATGAAAATTTCAGTGAACGTATATAGAGATTATCTCTTATTCTTTTGCTGGTTTTGACTTCTTTCTTGTACATATGTGTTACCTTAGAGCCTTGCTTCACGGACGGACCGAAGCTTCGCTCGGTGTTAACAATAATCATATTCATTCATATGTCCATTCCGCGGTGGTCTGGAGGTAGAGCGTTCGCCTCGCATGTCGGGGTTCGAATCCTGGCCGCGACAGACCCAAGTCGTTAAAATAGGTAGTGACAGTTTTATCGGTTTTGTAGACGTCTCCTTCCGAGTGAAAAATTCTCCAGAGGGACGTTAAACAAGATACAATCTATCAATTCCACATATTCCTGTGATACTGAGCTAAAATACACAACGGAGTCATCCACATTTTCTTCGTACTTAGATAATATATTTTATTGAAAATTGATATTAATGGCAAAATAACAACTCAACTTTATGACAAAAGGAATTATTTCAGTTTCTCCATCGTCAACTTTCCATAAATATGTAAAATTTATACGGTACCAATTTTGATGCACCAGATGCGCATTTCGACAAATAATGTCTCTTCAGTGATGCTGAACCAAAATGTTTGAAATCCGAAATAACTATGAAGTTTTAGATCTAAATATAGCCAAAAACAGCGTGCCAAACAAGTGGAGCCAAATTCAATATACCATTATCACCTCCATATGTTGTTTATGCAAGGTGAAGATAACGAACAGTGGTCAATCTCATAACTCCTACAAGCAATACAAAATAGATAGTTGGGCAAACACGGACCCCTGGACACACCAGAGGTGGGATCAGGTGCCTAGGAGGAGTAAGCATTCCCTGTTGACCGGTCACACCCGCCGTGAGCCCCATATCCTGATCAGGTAAACGGAGGTATCCGCAGTCAAAATCAGTGTGCCAAGAACGGCTTAACAATCGGTATGAAACACGTCAGACAGCATTTGACCCAATGCGAGGTTCTCAACTGATTCACTACGCAAGAGTTTGTTCTGTGTATGATCAGTTTTTAAATCGAAGCAGGTTACTGGCAAAGAAGATGATGTTATAGGGGTTTTAACAGTATCGTTTAGTCAGCATTTCGCAAATTCTGTGGTCGTTATAATGATCTAGTTTGCCCATATTAACATAGCATTGGGTCAAATGCTGTTTGCCGTGTTTCATACCGTTATAATGATCTAGTTTGTCCATATTAACATAGCATTGGGTCAAATGCTGTTTGCCGTGTTTCATACCGATTGTTATTTGTAAACGGTTCGTGGCACACTGATTTTGACTACGGAATGCTACGCTTACCTGATTAAGACGGTGATCACGGCGGGTGTGACAGGTCGACAGGGGATGTTTATTCCTCCAAGACACCTGATCACACCTCTCGTATGTCCTGGTGTCCGTGTTTGCCCAACTCTCTATTTTGTATTCCTTGTGGGAGTTTGAGTTTGATCACTGTTCGTTTTCTTTCGCCTTTCATGTGTCTTCTGTTTTTAGTTCTGATTTTATGTATATTTACAATCTACATATATTTTTTTCTGAGTAATTCTTTGTCTTTTTTTCCTATTCCGACAATCAAATCACCACCCGAAAGGTATAAACTGTCACGCCCACACAATTTAGCGCGCAAACATTTTATTATAAGTTTACACAGAAATCAAAGAAACTGTTCTCAGATTATTTTAGGTCTTTTTTTTATTACCTCCCCCCCCTCCTCCGCATCAACCCTTCTCACTGCTTCGTGTCTTCGGCTCCATATATGCGCCCCCTCTCCCCCTAAATGCGAATTCTGGATCCACCCCTCTTGTCAATATGTCTTATCAACCACTTAATCATCGTATCTTCGACTCATGGAAAACAGGAAAAAATTAAATGATCTAAAACAATATCAACGAAACTTATCAGCATACCAGGAAAAATTCTTCTCTTTTACTTCCTTATCAACTTTGAATCATGGAGGTACGTGGTTTGATATTCTTCAAATTCTTAAATCTTGTATGATACTAGTTTATATTTAAAAAAAAAAAAAATACAAATCGTTTTGTAGGTAATTGATCTTTGCATAGTTTATTAGAGTTTCATCATAATTTGAAAAAGTCAAAATAATAATTTCTTAATAATGAAAACACTCTACCTGAACATAATCTAGACTTCTTTGTTTTACAGATGATTATTATAGGAATCATCATTATATTGACGATTCTGAATGATGCAGGTAATCAATAAGTACACTTCTCTCCGATATACACTGTACATATAGTCAGCATATGTTTAACTAAAACAGCAAACGGCGAAGCGGGGCACTAAATCCCCTCCCAACTGCGGCATGTATTACCATTACGAGATAAAATGTCACCATAAACAGGTAAAAAAAAAAAAAAAGTAGTCATTTACAAGACAGAATGTCGTAACGAGATGAATACTGAGATAAAAGTATAGTTTAGAAAACGAAATACCTCAGTTGCGGGATGAAAAACAGTTCAGTGGTTAGAACGGGTGTTGCTAAAACGGAACGGAATTTAAGAATTAAAATGATTAATGTAGCTAAGATAGCACAAAAACTCGGGGGGGGGGGGGGGGGGGGGGGGTGTTAAGATTACAATTTGGGGAATTTGTTTACAAACGGTAAAACAATTTTATCTTAAAATTCTGCATCATAATTCATTAAGCGAAGTAAGCGTTTGTATAAAAAAAAATTAAAAAGCGTTTTACAAGAATTTTGAAATTATGGCATTGACAGATATGTCAGCGAGCAGTGACACTTGTGGGTAGAGAATGGAAAGAACACATGTGGTTTATACCCCCCCCCCCCCCTCTTGGCAAAACGTCATTAACGAACATATATATGTATTTACACATAATACTGTGTGTGTATTGTATGTATAAAACAACAATAATTTATTATCTTAAGTCAACAAGTTAAAACATCTTGTGTTTGATTTATTATTTTGACTTAGTGACTACAGCACTCTAATCCTGGATAGGGAGGACTTCTGGCAGTTCATTTCTAAACTAAATACTTGTATCTTACATTTAGATTAATAATGAGACGACCTTTTAATTCCATTCAAACATAAATTCTCTGTTAGCATATTAGCTATTTCATATATTATGAAATAAATCAGCTAATTCCTTAATACTATGGGTCGTAAAGTTCACCTTAGTTTTCGTTGGGTTTTTTCCAATCTTTCTTTCTCGCTGTATCTCTTGGGTTCAACACTAATCCGCTGGTACGAATTTTCACATAAATTCACCCCAAATGAGGAAAAACCTTTTATACACACCGGACTCGTTCGTTTTTGGTGCGATACATAAATGCATACACCAGGTGTAGAACTAAATACAAATTTAATTATCTTGAAAATATATAGTTCAAATAAAAGCAAGGTCGATTTAAAAAGGCTATGTTTGGGGAAATTGTTGAAAAAAATATGTTATCTTTTACAATGCTGTTTTGGGGGGTTATTCATTGGATGTAAAATTTGAAAGGGGTAAAATTATCATAAATCAAGTCTTTTTCAGTATGTTTATCTTATTATTTTCTTTATTTGTGAAACAATGTTCTGTCACAATCGGGGGGTGGGGTTGGGGCAGAAAAACACGAAACCGGGTAAGAGGGGGGGGGGGGGGCAGAAAATGACAAAGCCGGGGAAAACGATGGTACCCACAGGCGCTTGCTTAATATTTTTCATGGTAAGTTAATGGTTTTAAAATTCGTATATATGCATTAGTATGTAGTATTATGAAACAGTGGATTGCTTCTCGTTCTCTCTGTAATTTCTCCCTCCTTTGTTCATAATAAGCCTTTTGATTTCACGAAATGCTGACCTCCCCTTAACATTATTGCATACAGTACTTTCCGTTCCGTTCCGTGTTTTAGCAACAACCGTTAAAACGGGAGGTCGTGGGTTCAAGTGCCTCTTATGTTTTGACCTCGTCAAACTTAGGTTGGTTGGTTGCATATATTTTAACGTTCCGCACGAGAATTTTTCACGCATATGGAGACGTCACCATAGTCGATGAGGGCTACAAATTGTTGGCCTCTGCTTGGCGCTTACGGCTTTAGAGCAGGGAGGGATTTTTATCGTGCCACACCTGCTATGACACGGAGCCTCGGTTTTTGCGGTCTTATCTGAAGGACCGCCCCATTTAGTCACCTCTTACAAGAAGCAAGGGGTACTGAGGACCTATTCTAACCCGGGACTCCACAGGATGTCAAACTTACGACGTAAAAGATAGGTGGTGTTCTTATGCCTAACGCTCGTCATTTAGAATAGCAGGTCTTTCGAATGAGACGTACAGTCACGACAGGCGAGATCAATATGAAAAATCCCATCTTATAAACCCTGAATTTGGATATGCTTAAACACACGCACACACAACATTCATTTCTCAGGCAATAGTAGCCCCCTGATGATAACGAGACATTTCCCTCTGGGGGAAAAGTTTTAACTGTATATGAATCATGATTTTTAATTGATCGGACAAAATAAAACATGATGGGGATTTACGAGATTTTAAAGTGTCGTAAAGCTGAAGATTATTCGAATCCAAGTTAGTATGTCGTCTGCCCTCACTTTATCTGAAGGCCGTCCGTTTGTATTACCTTAGCGACTCTTTTGTTTGGGGGGGGATAGGAAACAAAACCCAACCCCAACCCCAACCCCAACCCCCTCACTTCAAGAGGCTTTCAATTTTCAATAACTTTGCTTGTTAAATCAATTATCACCGGCGCCATTATTACGGGTATTTTTCACGATTTGGAATCTATGGCAAAAATAGGTCAAAACTAGCACTCCGCTAATTCAAAATACTTAGTCATGATTCAAGGTCACCCCCTACATCTACATGTCAAATGCTGTCTGACGTGTTTCATACCGATTGTTAAGCCGTTCTTGGCACACTGATTTTGACTGCAGATAACTCCGTTTACCTGATCAGGATATGGGGCTCACGGCGGGTGTGACCAGTCAACAGGGGATGCTTACTCCTCCTAGGCACCTGATCCCACCTCTGGTGTGTCCAGGGGTCCGTGTTTGCCCAACTATCTATTTTGTATTGCTTGTAGGAGTTATGAGATTGATCACTGTTCGTTATCTTCACCTTGCATGTACGGCGAGCTTTGTATGATGAAATTTTATTCATGTGAGCTATCTAATAAAACACAAATGATAATAACTACTGAATTTTATGTAAAAGTTACAGTGTGTATTTTCTTTAGGGAATGCTATTTTAGCAAAAGCCTTTGAAATTTTCTGTTAACTTCAGATTTGTTTTGTAATTATGATATGAAAGGTGAAGATAACGAACAATGATATATATTGAGTCTGATAGCAGTTACTTAAAAACTGTAATGTAAGATTGATTGATGTTTTCCACCACACTCAACAATTTTTCAGTTATTTGGAGGCGTCCAGTTTTTATTGGTGGAAGAGAGAACCCGGATACAATGTACCTGGGAAGAGACCACCGACCTTCCGAAAGTAAACTGGGAAACTTTCTCACTTACCGGCGCGAGCGGGATTCGAACCCGAGCCGACAGAGGTGAGAGGCAGTGTATATTGAGCGTGATGCTTTAACCACTCGGCCACGGAGGCCCCTGTAATGTAAGAAATGCTAGTAATATTTTTATATACAATTTTTATATTGTGAATTTCAGAGTCCCAATTTAACCACCGAAAAATATTGTTTCTCTCTTATTTCAATGCTGATATCTTGTTATGGACATTTCAACTCTTTAATTTTCAGTGAATAAAGGCAATGTTGATCAATGACACTGACATTTTTGTCGACAAAAATTGTAGCTGTTCTTATTCTGAACAAGTAAACTACGTATATTATAAGTGATCGCAAATTGGCAAGGAGTACAAATGTAGTTTCTTCGTAGTCTGTTACAAGGATTCTCATCTCATTCAGTGTAACACCCCCTCCCCCGAAATTTAGAGGAATTACAACATAATGAATTTAGAATGCAAAACACTTTTATGTGTGATGTCTTCATATCTGCCCATCAAACATATTCAATCTTTTAAAAAGTATGTTTGTATTAACGTTTTCCTTTTCAATTAATTGTACTTTCTCCCGTATCAGTATTGGAAAACGTCAAATTTTCCCGTGGGGATCCGGGTCAGAATAGGTCCTCAGTACCCCTTGCTTGTCGTAAGAGGCGACTAAATGGGCCCGGGCGATCCTTCGGATGAGACCACAAAAACCGAGGCCCGTGTCACTCACAACGAGTGTGGCAAAATAAAGATTCTTCCCTACTCAAAGGCCGCAAGCGCCGAGCATACGCCTAAGTTTGGCAACTTTTTGCCGGCAATGGGTAACGTCTCCATATGAGTGAAAAATTTTGGAAAAAAAAACAATATACAACTAACCAACCAACCATTACTCAAATTCGTCAATATATTTTTTGAGCAATTATCATATAATGATAAATAAGTAGTATTTAATGTTATATACGATTCAATGCATCTGTGAATGGATATCAAAGAACAAAATCGAATACTAGTAATCATTAAATAGAAACATAATTTAGTTTCAGTAGTCTCTACACCTGTGTGTAAAATGGACCCCTTCACCAATGATGTAGGAAACAGAGGACTGGTCTGGAACTGCAGTAGAGGTTCATTGGATGTCATTCCTAACATTCCATCTACTGGAAATTTCACAGGCATCATTGGATTAGACATATCGTTCAACAAATTTCGGAGGATCTCTAAATCAACTTTTTTGAACACCACAAGGGTAACAGAAATCACGTCTTTATATCTTGATGGGAACGAAATAATTGTAATTGAATCTGAAGCATTTTCTTACTTAACAGCACTGGAAATTCTTCACATATCCAACTGTAGTCTTTCTAAATTTACTCTAAGAAACAGCTCATTTTCCAGAATGGAAAACCTAAAATTACTGGAAATCCTAAACAACGACTTTGTGTATGCTGGATATCCATCCAGAGAGTTGTCACGGTTGACGTCTTTGCAGACATTGTCGATAAGTGTGTTCAAAAGGTTTTCTTTCGATGAGAATTTTACATTACTCCGCAACCTCCAAACAGTTCTTCTATATTCTCAGAATTCGGGAATCCGCTTGACAAACGAATCTTTCATGGGCTTGAGATTTTCGCCAATCACTAGTCTGTACATTTTTATCCGTCAATACGGGACCAACTGCGATATATCAGACAACGTGCTGCAATGGTTTCATGTCGTCCGAGTGCTGAATATGAGAATATCTTCTGCATGCAACGTTACTCGAGTTTTAAGATCATTAAAGGCATTGGAGGGTCATACAATGGATTATTTTATAGCTACGTACAACGTTCAGGAATTTGGAGATCCTGTTGTATTAGATGAATGGGCCGTTGGTCCAATGTTAAACATGTGTATTAAAACAGTTAATCTTGCACATAACAATATCGGAAGTCTCGCTGTAGACGTGAAAGGGACACTGTTTGAAAAATGCATTCGGGACCTAGATTTGTCCAACAATGTGTGGGGAAGTTTTCATATCTCTTTTGTAAGATTCTTGACATCATCGAATCTAAAACAATTTAATCTTGAAGGTGCCTGGTATTTGAGTGATTCATTTAATTTTCAAATCCAACGATTTCTGGCCCCAAATGTCACAGTGTATTTGGCTAAATCGCTTGAAAAAATCAATTTTTCGCACAATAAATTTCACCCAGTGTTATTAGACCATCATAAAATGGAAATAACTTTGGCAGCAAATGGTTTGAAAGAACTCATCTTACACCATTCTAACATAGAGGGAACAATATTTACGAAATTTCAGTGTCCAAATCTTGTACTCCTGAATATATCTTTTATGTTGCTTGAATCTGACCACTATATGTTTTCTTGCGAGCTCTTCTGTTCATTAAAACATTTAGAAACATTAGATGCCACAAAAGCATCACTAAACAGAATACTGAACCACAATGCTGATTGTTTTCGGGGTCTCAAGAATTTGAAATCTCTAAATATATCTTCCAATGAACTCACATTTCTGCATCCAGAAATATTTAGAGAACAAATAAATACTCTAGAAACATTGAATTTAGACTACAATCTGTTGGAAGTCATTCCGCAGGCAGTATTATACATGAGATTTCTTTCCCAGTTCTCTTTGCGTTTTAACAAAATCAAAACAATATCGAAGACGGACTATAATTTAATTTTAAATCACTTCAGTGATAAGTCTATTGCAATCGAAGGGAACCCACTGTTCTGTAGTTGTAAGTATGAGCAGTCTATAAAGTTTATTCGACTTATTGAAAGGAAATTTGATGATATAGTAATATTAAATTGTAGTGAATTTGACGGGAAACCCCCACCAAATTTACATAGATTGTTTGAATTTAGTAACTGGAGGGCGTATCAGCTGTCTTGTGTTGCAACATTTTGGTTAGAATTTTCAAGTGTGCTTGTCTGTGTTGCCATATCAATCACAATATCCGTCGTACTTGTTTGTAAATATAGGATATTTCTGGAATATATCAGCCTTCGTTTAAGACTTCGACTCCGAGGTAAGAAATACGAGACGGAAAAGAAACATTACGAATACGATGTCTTTATCTGTTACTCGGCCTATGATCAAAACTGGGTCATCACAGAACTTTATCAAAACCTCACAAACTCGGATATGAAAGTATGTCTGGATGAGAAAAATTTTATACCTGGACGCCTCATTGCAGAAGAAATTGTAAGATGCATTGATGAAAGTCGCAAAATATTGTTCGTTATTACAAGAAACTTTCTACAAAGTAAGTGGGCTGGATATGAAGTGCAAATGGCTATCACACATGCATTTCATAATCATGTGGAGTCAAAGATAGTTGTTCTTCTTAAGGATAAAATACCTCTAGGAGATATGCCTGAGCAACTAAAACGCATTTGGTGGAAAATCGTGTGTTCAAAATGGCCGATGACGGGTATGGATAGAGATGAGCGATTATTTTGGGAGACTTTGAATCTTTCAATATCAAATGATGTGTATTAGTAATTTCCTAAGCAATATGTGCATGTAATTACACTTGTCGTTTTTTTGTTTTAGTTCACCTGAGCTGAAAGCTCAAGTGAGCTTTTTTGATCGCCTGTTGTCCGTCGTCTGTCCGTAAACTTTTCACATTTTCAACTTCTTCTCCAGAACCACTAAACCAATTTCAACCAAACTTGGCGAAACGCATCCTTGGGTGAAGGGCTTTCAAGTTTGTTCAAATGAAGGGCCATGCTCCGTTCAAAGGGTAGATAATCACAAAAATAGGGTGGGGTCATTTAAAGATCTTTTCCTAAAAAAGCACGGGGCCAGAAGAGCTGACATTTACATGAAAACTTCCTGACATAGTAGAAATTCAAGTTTATTAAAACCATGATACCCGGGGGTAGGGTGGTGCCATAATAGGGGATCAAAGTTTTACATACAAATATATAGAGAAAATCTTTTTTAAAATTATCAAGAACCACTGGGCCAGAAGAGCTGAAATTTACTTGAAAACACCTGGCAAAGTTCAGATTTAAGTTTGTGAAAATCATTACCCCTGGGATAGGATGGGGCCACTATAGGGATAAAAGTTTTGCATACAAATATATAGGAAAAATCTTTTTCTTTTCTATTTTAATTTCTCAAGAACCACTGGGCTTGGAAAGGACAAATTTATATGGAAGCTTTCTGATATAGTGCAGATTCAAGTTTTTTAAAATCATGACCCCGGGAGTAGGATGGAGCCACAATAAGGCATCAAAGTTTTACATACAAATATATAGAGAAAATCTTCTCAAGAACCTGACATAGTAAAGATTCAAGTTTGTTCAAATTATGGCCCCCGGGAGTAAGACGAACCCACAATAGGGGATCAAAGTTTTACATACGAATATATTGGGGAAATATTTGTAAATCTTCTCAAGAACTACTGCGCTAGGAAAGTACAAATTCTGGCATAGTGCAAATTCAAGTTTGTTGAAATCATGCCCCTGGGGTAGGATTGGGCCACAAAGGGGGATCAAAGTTTTACATACAAATATATAGAGAAAATCTTTTAAAATCCTCTTTTCAAGAACCATTGGGCCATAGAAGTTTACATTTACATGAAAGCTTCCTGACATAGTGCAGATTCGAGTTTGTAAAAAAAAAAAAATCATGGCCCCTGGGGGTAGGTTGGGGCCACAAATGATGATCAAAGTTTTGCGAATATATAGGGAACATCTTTAAATATGGACCAAGGTGACTCAGGTGAGCGATAAGGCCCATGAGCCTCTTGTTTAAAAATCCACACCTTTCATGTTGTTTAGATGGTCATTTTTCAAGGAACTTATGATTGTGTGAATACGATTTTTCACAATTCAATTTGTTTCAGTGATTCATGTTATCAATGGTGGGGAATGTCCGTTGTACAGGATGCAAGAAGGGGATCATATTTGAAAAAGCAGCGAAGTTTACAAATTGTGTACACTCAGTCCAAGTTCTTGTTTAGCTTCTCTCCTTGTCTTCTACAGCTGTACCTATAGGACCAGCAGAGCATGATTTCTGTAAAGTATCGTGGATCACCTACTGAACACAGTCTATAAACTCTCGTGAATCACCTGCAGAGTACGGTTTCTATAAACTATCGTGGATATCACACACAGAACAGTCTCTATATAGTCTCGTGAATCACCTAGAGAGTATGGTCTCTATAAACTCTCGTGGATAACACACAGAGCATGGTCTCTTTAAACTCGCGTGAATCACCAACAGAGTACGGAAACTATAAACTCTCATGGATAACGCACAGAGCACAGTCTCTATATAGTCTCGTGAATCACCTACAGAGTATGATCTCTATAAACTCTCGTAGATAACGCAGAGCACAGTCTCTATATAGTATTATCTTAGAGGTGTTCTCTTCTGGTGTTTCCACAACAATTTACGCTGGTCATATAGTATGGTGGGGAGATAATTCACATTTTAACATAATAGATAAATGATGTTCTCCTTAGTGTGAAATGTGATCATAAGGAACAGTGATCAATTTCAAAATTCCCACAAAAATGACAAAATTAAAAGTAGGGCAAACACGAACCCCTGAAAACACCAGATGGGGGATCAGGTGTCTAGGAGGAGTAAGCATTCCCTGTTAACCGGTCACACCCGCAACAAGCCCTCTATATAATTAGTCCCCTACCGACAAAGTCGAGGGGGACTTTAGGTTTGCGCTCCGTCCGCCTGTCTGTCTGTCCGTCAGTCCTGTAAATTAGTTTTCCGGACTTTTTTTCATGTGATTGTAGATATTCATTTGATATTTGGTACATCGCTTTGTCATAACAAGTTACAGATCAAATTCGAGTTTCGTCTCCGTCAGTTGATATTTCACTAAGTTATGACACTTGGACTTAGAAAAATAAAATGCATTATTAGTTTTCCGGTTTTTTTTTATGTACTTGCTGATATTCATTTGATATTTGGTACATTGCTTTGCCATAACAAGTTACAGATCAAGTTTGAATTTCGTCTCCGTCCATTGATTTTTCACTAAGTTATGGCCCTTGGACTTAGAAAAATAAGCTAAGCATGAATTATTAGTTTTCCGAACTTTTTGTATGTGCTTGCAGATATTCATTTGATATTTGGTACATTGCTTTGCCATAACAAATTACAGATCAACAGTGAATTTCGTGATTTTTCGTCCAGTTACAACCCTTGGACTTTGACAAATATAGCATGAATTATCAGTTTTCTTGACTTTTTGGCTGTGAAACCATTTCCCTGTTTTCCATAAACTACATCCACTTCGAATACTCTCCGCGCTTTTCTTGTCATGCCTACAGATATAGATGAAACTCTACATTACTTCATTTTGACATGAATTTAGAGAGAATTCCAGGTAATTTATTTATACTTTCAATTTAATTATTGCACAAATGTTTTTGTATTATAGGACTAGGTATTATATATCTATATATGTATCTATATCTTATCATGTACCTTAAAATATGCTTTTCAATCTTTAGTTATGCTAGAAATTTGAATTTTACTAGTCCTATATTTTCATATATATTTTTATTCTTGACAGCCTTATTTTCCCATGTACACTCATATAAAGATCCTAAATGTGGTGAGTCCCAGGCAACTCAAAGTAATATATCATTGCTTGCTTTTAATTATCGTCATGTATATTACATTATTATGTCCCCGAACACATAGTGTCGGGGGCATATTATTGTTTTTGCTCCGTTTCTTATTATTCTTATTATTTTCTTCTTCTTTTTTTTCTTTCTTTTTTTTTTTTTTTTTTTTTTTTTTTGCTCCGTTCCTTATTATTTTCTTCTTCTTATCCCCCCGTGTGGACCCGGGTGTGAAAAGAATAGGTCCTCGGCACCCCCTTTTGCCTGTCGTAAGAGGCGACAAAATAGGGGCAACCAGTTTGCCGTGGGTTGCAACCCGAAGGGACGGAGAAAGGGATCCTGGTTGCTGAGGTTTATAGACACTGGGGTTTATAGTGTCTGTTGTCCAACACTTCACTTTGGCCCCAACTTCTGCTAGACGGGAGGTCAAGTTTGACCCGACTTGATCAATCGGCTGGTCATGCCGAGCTGGTAATATCTCCATGAAATAGTATTGATGTACCTGCAATTCCCTTATAAGTATCCTTCCTGTTTTTGTAATTTTCCGATACACCAACATTTTCATGTCGATATGTATACATCAAGCGGTGGTTCAGGGTCAATCAGGTAAATTTTATCTGAGTATAGATTCTTTGTATCCTTAGGGTCAATCAGGTAAACTTTGTCTGAGTATAGATTCCTTGTATCCTCTTGGTGTCAGTCTTACAGGAAGTCCGTTTGACTTGACATCGCCCTTTTTGGCGCTCCGTGGCGGGCAGGGAGCAAGGACTCCGAAATATTATTCATTTTACTATGGCTTCTTTTTAAAAAAAAAAAACACGTTGTTTCTCAACAGCTTTGGAGACGCCTTTCAATGATGCACAGATTACTTCTGTAAACGAGCACTGGCCCCGTTTCATCACACTTGAGGCAAAACTTTCAGAGACACAAACAAAACCTTTAACAAAAGTATCTCCTTTTGTTATACAAAAAGGCCTACAAGGAATAATTGGAAATCCAAAGTCAGTCAAAAAATTGAAATCTGGAGCTCTTCTTATTGAAGTCTCCAAAAAACAACATTCAATTTCCTTACTAACTTTGAAAGATCTAGCCGGTATACCTGTGATTGGTAAAACTCACTATGGACTGAATCAGATTAAAGGCATCCTTTTTGACAGAGATCACGACCTGGATGGCGTTCCTGAGCAGGAAATCCAAAAAGAATTGGAACCCCAGGGAGTGGTCAATGTCAAAAGGTTTACCAAAACAAAAAATAAAACAAAAAAAACCGAAATGACACCATTGAACCAACAAATACATACCTGTTAACGTTTGGAATGCCAATACTTCCAGCAAATATTAAAGTAGGTTTTTACCAGATGAAAATAGAAATGTTTGTGCCAAATCCGCTGCGTTGTTTTAAATGTCAGCGATTTGGCCATGGCCAAACAAACTGTAAATGCTCCGAAGCCTGCTTCAGGTGTGGTGAAGAGGGGCACGATGGAAAAGGTTGTCCAAAAGAACACAAATGTAAAAATTGTAAAGGTGACCACATGGCCTCCTCTAAACAATGTCCGATCTGGATAAAAGAAAAGGAAATACAAAAGATTAAAGCTGAAAAACGCATAACTTACCACGAGGCCAAAAAGCTTGTAAACATGTACAGTATTCCTAAACCAAATCTGTCATCGTATGCAACTGCTTTAAAATCACCCTCAATGAAGAATATGTCGACACAAGTCTGTCAGAATGATATATTCCCGCATACTTCTGTAGTAACAACAACAGTTTCGTTGTCACCTAAGGACAAAAGTAAAATAAACTCGACATCTACCTCTTCAGGGTCCACAACTGAGGTTGTAACTGCGACTTATGCAGCTGTTGTAGCTGTGACGTCTGATAAGCCTGCGGCTGCAGACACCACCAAATCGTCTGGAAGATGTGACACGTCTCCACGGAAAAACAAATCAAGACAGTATAACGATCTAGTGCCCAAGGGGGCAAAAGATCCCGTCACTATACACAACAAGAAATGGAGAACAAGTTTTGGAGGAAATGGAGTTTACTCCATCAAACTCTCCGTCACGAGTTCGGAGTCTTTCTCCAAAAAAGTATAAAGGGAGGATATCCCCGGTGAGACATAAAAAATCATGAATCATCCAACATTTATTCAATGGAATTGTCGAGGTTTTAGAGTAAATTTCAATGAACTATCGTTACTCATTCAGAAACATAACCCGCTAGCCATATGTTTACAAAAAACACATTTGAAAAACACAGATAAGATACGTATTTAAAAAACCATACCATGTATAACCATTATGCTCAAACAGACAGGGCCTTTGGTGGTTCTTCAATAGCAGTCCATAATAACTTCATTCATGGCCAAATAAATTTGAAAACAAATCTTCAAACAATAGCAATCTCGGGAACTCATAGATTTAATACAACAACTTCCAGCCCCTTTCTTACTTATGGGCGATTTTAACGACCATAACCCGCTATGGGGTAGTGATAAGATAACAAATAAAGGTAAAAAAAAAAAAAAAAAAAAAAAAAAAAAACAAAAAAACAAAAAAAACCTGGAAGATGCAATTTCTCACCACAATCTCTGTAATTTTAATGACGGTTCTAACACGTATCTTCATCCAGGCAATGGTTCATATTCTTCAATCGATATTAGTATACTTGATCCCTCTTTACTTTTGGATTTAAACTGGTCTGTACATGACGATCTGTGCGGAAGCGATCATTTCCCTATTATTGTTAAAGCAAATAATCCTCCAGAAAACAATCCTCTTAAGAACTGGAAACTCGACAAAGCTGATTGGTCATGTTTTGAAGCTCTGTGTCTGCAAGATATCGCAGCTATAAAGTTTGAAAACCATCCAGACCCCATTCAAAAATTTACTGAAACTTTATTACAATTTACAAATAGCAAATAAATGCATACCCAAAACCTCGACAAATTCTACCAAAATCAAAAAACCATGGTTTACAGAAGAATGCAGTGAAGCAATTAAAGCTCGCAAAAAAGCAGAGAGACTATTCACAGGCTTTCAAGTGACATTTTGCAAAAAATAAGGGACATTTTTAGGGCAAAATTATTAAAAAAAAAAAAAAAAAAAAAAAAGCCTTTTAAAGGATTTTTAAAGGGCTTTTTAGACAAAAATAAGGGTTAAATTTACAAATCAATAGGAAAGAAAAAATGTTTTACTCACCATTTCCAAGAGCAATAATACAACAAGAGGCCCACAAGCCGTATTGGTCACCTGGATACTAGTGAAAAAGTATCACTACTTCCATGGGCTATGAAATCTAGAAAAAAATCTATTATGAATATCTAAGCTAAATTCTAATGTTCAGGAACAGTATAAAACAAGATGTGTTCTTAAAACTTCACTGCGCTCAAAAGTGCATACACTGATGAAAGGCTTTAAATAATAGGTGTATTAACATTAAAACATCAAAATATATTACTAATTTGGACTCATCCTAAAGTCATAACCCTGGGTTGTGAAATTTACCATTTTTTGTACATCCTTTTCTGCTATTCTTAAGTATGCATTTAGATTTTATACAGTATCAGCAAACTTACATATAAATACTATGTACTAAGTTTGGCCCCACCCAGAGGTCAAAACCCTTACTCGCCAGGGGAAAAATCAAATTTACAAGTTTAGTAAAAGTCTACTTACTCTATCCATTTAGTTTCAAAAGCACTAAAGAAAATGTTATTTAAGTGTTTTACAAATAAACACTATATAATAAGTTTGGCCCCGCCCTGGGATCAGAACCCCTACCCCTGGGATCATGAAATTTACAACTGTGGTAGAAGCTTTCCTGCTCTACATCACTATGTATTTAGTTTTTCATACATGTGTGTGGTTCTTGAGAAGATGTTTGAAAATTGGTCAATTTTGGGCAGTTTTTTGCCCTGCCCCTAAGGCCCCAGGGGTGCTGGAGTCCTGAAATTTACAATTTATGTCCTCCTTCTCCCAATGATACTTCATACCCAATTTGAAAAGAATTGGACTGGTAGTTATTAAGAATAAGTTAAAAATGTTTAATTGTTAACGCACGACGACGGACGACAACTAATTGCAAGTTTACCCAGGTGACCTAAAAACCAATTACCCACTCAGAAGATAATACCAGTGGTCATCAACAGCCATATTCGGCATTCAGCACAAACCATGATATAATTCAGGTGGACTCCCATGGCTCACAATCAATGCTGAATATAGCTGATAACCATCAAGATGTCTTCTGAGATGTACATTTAATCAACATATTCATTTTCTGAAAGTATACTAAGACTAAATTTAATAAATTCCAACACTTACTTTATGTCAAATTTATTTAAACTTTCAAAATTTGAAAATGTAGGAATTTCAACAAAAAATTAGGGCTCTTTTTTAGGATTCTAAAGCTGAAATAAGGAAAATAAGGGCTGTTGTAGAAATATAGGAAAATAAGGGCCCGCTTGAAAGCCTGTATTCAATAGATCACCAACTTCCTTAAATCTGAATAATGTTCGCATATATCGAGCAAAGGCTCGTAGAACCATAAATATAAGTAAACGAAAATCCTGGAAAACATTTGTATCAAATCTAAATTCGCATACTCCTATGAATAAAGTTTGGAATGCGATTAGGAAAATAAAAGGAAAAGGTTCCGGTAAAAAATATCAACACCTAAAGGTGGGCAATCAAATAGTCACAGATAAGAAAGACATATGTAACAGTATAGCTAATACTATTTCTAAAAACTCATCAAAAGACAACATGAGCCCAAATTTTATTTCAAAAAAAGTAAAGAAGAACAGAAAACTGGATTTTTAATCTGAAACCAGTGAGTGTTATAACGAACCATTTACGTATGATGAGTTGTTGAAATCTCTAGAAAAGTCTCATGATACAGCTGTAGGCCCGGATCAGATCCATTATCAAATCATAAAACATCTTCCTAAACCTACCAAGGAATGTCTTCTGCAAATTTTTAACATGATCTGGGAAAGTGGTTTTCCCATCTCCCTGGTCACAGGCTACAATTATTCCTATTCCAAAACAGCGAAAGGATCATTCAGATCCTAATAATTATCGACCAATAGCCTTAACAAGCTGTGTATGTAAAACCATGGAACGGATGATCAATGAACGCTTGATATCGTTTCTCCAATAACATTCTAACTGATATACAATGCGGTTTCAGGAAAAATCGAACCACAATCGACGAGTTAGTAAGACTTCAAAAAACCTATATCCGATATGCCTTTGTTAACAAAGAGCATGTCGTCTCTATATATTTTTTTTATTTAGAAAAAGCATAATTATACCACATGGAAATACGGTATCTTTAAAGACCTTCATAATATAGGCCTTAAAGGGCATTTACCAAACTTCATCAAGGATTTTTTAAGTGATAGACATTTCAATGTTCGTCTAGGATCTACATTTTGAGACATTTTCGAACAAGAAATGGGCGTGCCACAAGGAAGTATTTTATCGGTTACATTATTTAGTCTGAAAATAAACAGTCTAGCTGATGTTCTTAAAAACGACTTCCATAACAATGGGTAGTGATTTTACGCCCATACGAAATAGACTGTTTAATAGTGTACAATCAATGAAATAACTATTTACAAATATTGACAATCATTATATTATACAATATTTACAAAAATGCGACTTTTACAGAAAATTTGAAAACTTTTATAATACAACTGTTTATATACACGAATTGTTTTTAGTTTTTTAACCTTTTTTTTTTATCCCGTGGGGATGCAGGTTAGAATAGGTCTTCAGTACCCCCTTGCTTGTCATAAGAGGCGACTAAATGCGGCGGTCCTTCGGATGAGACCACAAAAATCGAGGTCCCGTGTCACAGCAGGTATGGCACGATAAAGATCTCTCCCTCCTCAATGGCCATAAGCGCCGAGCATAGGCCTAAAAGCCCTTCACCGGCAGTGGTGACGTCACCATATGAGTGAAATATTCTCGAGAGGGACGTAAAACAATATTCAATCAATCATCCAATCTTTATATATTTTAAACTTTTATGTCCGTCGGATTGGACGTTAAAGGGTGTCCCGGGTCAAGGATCACAACCCCCTTGGCACGCAAAAGATCGGTTCCCTGATGTTCGAAAAAGAGTAGGCTCGCTGGGGGCTGTCAGGGAAACTCAAACATTCACAACCACACATCATTCAATAAGTGAACCGCCGTAAAATGGCTGAAATATTGCCAAAACGGCGTAAAACCTCAACAGATCAATCTTCTTATTATTCCTCTTCTTTAGTGAGAAATTTGTCCGCGCGATTTTATGAAAGTGCTTCGACAGATCCACTTCAAACTTTGTGAGCCGATAGGGGGTCATAAGGAGGGGTGCAATCAACTTTTCAAAATGGCCGCCGTGTCAAAATGGCGGCCAAAAACGTCAAAAAATCAAGGTTGCCTCATTTCAACCAAATTCTATTTCTAGGGTAATTTGGTGAACCCGAGTCCATTTCCACCATCAATTTTTTTTTAACCACCATTTTCAAAATGGCCGCCATATACCGAAATATTTAAAAGTGTTACATGTAAAATATCTACAAAATTTGGGTTCTGGGGGTAAATCGAGGGTCCACAGTTCACTTGAAGCATCAGTATTTCCTTCCAATCTATTTTCAAATGTTTCAAAATGGACGCCATTGAAGAAAATCGCGGCCAAAAAAGTCCGTCGAATTTCAACCAAATTAAGTTTCTAGGGTTTTTTGAGGATCCTGAGTGCATATCTGGCATTAAAAACCATTTCTGACATGGGGAGGTGTTCAGGGACATTTTTATTGGCATCCCAACACAGTTATAGCTCGTTCATATTGAATTTATATTGTGTGACTATCATAATCACGCATGCTTTTATATTGTGGGACCTGGTTATTCTTGGACGAGCTATATCTATAGTTTTGATTGTTGCTTATTATCCATCTCCTTTAATTTAATTCAAATGATGTAAACATTAAAAAAAGAAGATTTATATTCATTCTCACTTTAAAGCTCAATGAGGCTCTTGTCCAAGAATGACACTAACATGACCAACCTATATATGAAAATAGCATGCTAGATAGATTTTCCATGTACATCCATATATAAGTCCTCCATGTGGTGGGTCCCGGGCAACTCAAAGTAATATACCATTGCTTGCTTTCAATAATCATCATGTATATTTCATTCACATTAAATTTTTTATGACTACATAGATCATAGATTTCTTCGTATGATAGACAATTGTTTTGTAGTGTTAATAATTTAGTGCTTAAATTTGTAAAATGGTGTATTGCTGTGAGGCTGAAGGTCATGTTAATATGTAGTGAGACAAATACATTTAAGAATTACTTTAAAATAATTTTGAAAACACTTCAAATTCCCTAAAATAACTTTTACTATACACAAATACATTAATTTTGTATGTCCCAAGTATTTATGTCTTTGTCTCATTATTTAATGTATCTATATGTAGTTTAAGTAGTTAAAAGCAATAGATAACAGCATAATCTTACCCAGAGATAAGATCTGAAGTACATAATGAAACATTCCAACACATTTGTTTTTTAAATTTGAGATTTAGATATGTTTTATGATTTTCTCTTGAGAGTGTTGTATTGTAATGTTTCACTATGATATTTAAATGCTGTTGGTTTTAGATTCTTACCTGCTTTCTATTTGGCTTTTTTATTGATATGATGCTGCACATTATTTACAGAACTGTAAGATGAATACAACGACAATTACTAATCTTGAGGAAATTGCAGAGGAGATGACCAGTAAAGGATACCAGCTAGAGGGAGTGTTTTCAAAAATTTCCTCCAGAGTACCACAAGAGCATGCTTCCTTCTTTAGGAAAACGCTTGATGAAATGCAAGCAATGGCACAAAAATTAAGAGCAGAGTTCACAAATGTAGAAAGCGTTTATACTTCACTGAAAAATGGAGAACAGGAAATCAGAAATATGAGGAAAACCGTATCAGAATTGAAATCAATGAACTACAAATTGAAAAGGAAGTTGGAGAAATATGAGACAGATGACTTTGATGATTCTATAATGTCCTCACAAGAGGCAGTAGTCTCTGTCTCTGAGGCCACACCTAGTGCCCCGGCCACGCCATCTGATGTGACTGTAGGAGAAGAGGAGGGAACAAAAGAGGGGGAGCAGGAATCACCATTGAAAAAAATTAAAAAGGAGTGATCTACAGACTTAATGAACTTCACCTTTGTTTATTTCAGTTACAAAGGCATTATTTATATAAAGCCTGTTGTTATTCTAATTTTTTCATAGACACACAGATAGTATTGTTTCTTATTCTGTGAAAATGTATTAAATGAATCATATTGCTATTTTTTGTAATGGATATGTAATAAAGCTTTTTTCCCAGTTCCGTGATGTCACTGTCTGAAGTATGCCTCGGTTGAAGAAAAAGTAATTGAGTCAGAACCTGTCATCAGATAGGAAGAGAAAAAAGATCCAGTACTTAGTACTATGTTACTGTTTTAATCAGTATCTTGTCACTTAATATTTGGTATGCACCCTCAAACTCAGTTCTGTAGAACATCAACTTTATGCTTATCATATGAGTGTATTTTTCAAGTATTTGTGGTCTATGAAGAATGCGGGGTAAGTGAGCAGTATCTCTAAGACATTTTGTTGTTTAAAAATCCTTCAAAGATGTTACTCATTCTGATGATGCTAATACTAGTGTATTATGTGTACAGCAACGTGATGGTCCTGGAATTGCTGTAGCAGAGATTGTCTCTTCAAAAGGAAAAAAACCGCAAACACTTCAATGAAAAGGTATATAAAATTCCTCCATATGTAGAAAATTATGTTGATATTATTGATAGAATATCAGAGTTATTTCCCCTGATGAGTCTTAACTTTGCATTCCTCAGTAATTAATTAGAATGATATTTCTGATAGATAGTAGTCATAGGGTGTTTTCGGTTTAAATTTTCAGAAATCCTCCAAGTATGCTTCTGTTACTGTTGGAAATACTGATGAAGGAGACGGCCCTGATGTTTCTGTACAGCTACCAAAGGTTGTTTCTACAAATGTTACATCAAACAAAGTACCAAAGACCATATGCCCAAGAGTAAAGGTATGTCTATACCAGTATATGACTTTCATACTTCATATGTCTTAATACTAAGATATTTTTTTTTTACATTATTTGAAGATAAAGTCATAATAAATGAACATTACAAACGGCTTATACCATCAGCAGTAAAGCAGTTCTTTTTTGTGTGTGTGAAGTACATATATCATTTTCCTGAAAAAATACATGTACATGGATAAATGATGCATGTAATTAGCAGAAATTATTTGCACAATATACTTATGAATTTAGATTTGCATGTATTAAAGGCTTTTAGCATCTTATGTCAAAATTAAAAAAAAAAAAAAAAAAAAAAAAGCTCAAGAATTTACTCAGGTGACCTATTGCAATTGGTTTTCGTCAGTCGTCCGTCGTGCGTTAACAATTGAACATTTTAAACTTCTTAATAACTGCCAGTCCAATTCTTTTCAAATTTGGTATGAAGCATCATTGGGACAATGGGAGACATACATTGTAAATTTCAAGACTCCAGCACCCCTGGGGCTCTAGGGGTGGGGCAAAAACTACCCAAAATTGAAAAATTTTCAAAAATCTTCTTTTCAAGAACCACACACGTGTAAGAAAAACCAAATACATAGTAATGTAGAGCAGGAAAGCCTCTACCAAAATTGTAAATTTCATGATCCCCGGGGTAGGGGTTCTGACCCCAGGGCGGGGCCAAACTTGTTATATAATGTTTATGTGAAAAACACTTGAATAGCATCTTCTTTAGTGCTATTGATACTAAATTGAAAGTAAATAGATATTTAAAAAGAAGAGGTAGTCCTTTACCAAACTTGATGATCCCAGGGGTAGGGGTTTTGGTATCAGGGTGGGGCCAAAATGGTCAGTTATTAAATGTGTGCACAAAAGACATTTTTAACTTCTTGATAACTATCATTCCAATTCTTTTCAAATTTGGTATCAAACATATTTGGAACAAGGGGAACATAATTTGTAAATTTCAGGATTCCTGCACCCCTGGGGCCTTAGAGGCGGGGCAAAAAATGCCCAAAATTGACAGATTTTCAAAAATTTTCTTCTCAAAAACCATACACATATAAGAAAAACCAAATGCATAGTAATGTAGAGCAGGAAAGGCTCTACCAAAATTATAGATTTCATGATCCCTGGGGCAGGGGTTCTGACCCCAGGGCGGGGTCAAACTTGTTATATAGTGTTTATATGTAAAACACTTAAATAACATCTTCTTTAGTGCTGTTGATGCTAAATTGAAACTAAATAGATAGAGGAGGTAGTCATTTACCAAAATTGAAAAGAACAAGGTACGGTTTTAGCCAAAATCTGCCCTGTCAAGGAAATTCACCAAAATACTAAATCTGGTATTTGAGAATGTGCCATTTATGAAAATGAGCATTGTTATTCTTTATCTACAATAGTAGCTGTAATATATTCAACGGAAAACTTTATATTAACCTGACGACGTCACCAAATTTGACGTTAATTTTGACGTAATATACGAGAGTTCTCCCCAAGTGATGTTTTGAGTAGGAAATAAAAACTGTATCACACATAGAACTATTAATTCTTAATAAATGAGAAATTATTGGTTTTTGTACTGATTTGAATGGGTATTAAATGGAAATTGAAACCACATCAGATATGCCGCACAGGGGCAAAAACTGCAGGTATTCGCGGAAAGCTTTTCTGGTGCAGAAATATAATGGTTTGAACACCAAATTAATTAAAGAAACAGTTATATGCTGGTAACAGTGATTTCTTATTTCTGTCTCCAACTTCCTTTATTGTGGCGAATTTTAAGATTATTTTTTTTATATTTGTTAGAGTCTCGTGTGCATTCGGAAAAAAATGATGACATCAAAGGCAGCTCAAATTCAAATCACTGAATTTTATGCGAAGTTTGGGTTATCACCAATGTAATTCTTCACGAATAGGAACACAATAGAATTCATCGGTATTTGTTTTTAATTGGCATACGCAATATTCCATATATGTATATTCTCAATATTATATGCGTGGTATTAAGTTGGAGCAAAATGTCATTTCATAGGTATACTCAGGAAAAAACGCATTGTTTCTGAGAAACTAGAAACACAACTTCAAAGGGAAGATAATTATGAAACGGTTAGGATTATCAGTGGTATGGCCATCGCTTCGTGACCGGGAGGTATAGTGTGTTTGAACCCCGCTCATGACATGCCACGTCGAACCTGAGACGTAGACATACATGTGCTCTTCGACAAACGCTCGACAAAAGTGAGAATCACGGGTCTTTCAGATAGGCACCTGATGCCACCTCGACTGTGTCCAGGGGTCCGTGTTTGCCCTACTCTTTATTTTGTATTCTTTATAGAAATTACGCAAATTCGAATTCATCACTATTCGATATCTTCAGCTTTTCGTGACCTTAAAAAAGGAGGTCCTGTGTCACAACAGGTATTGGCACGTTAAAAAAAATCAATGCTATAGCCTTAAATGCTAATCATAGGTTTTATATGTGGTACTTCACATACAGCTGATGATTTCTCAATTTGAGAGAAAAGTTCTCGAAAGGACGTAAAATAAATAAACAAACAAAATTCTCTCTCTCTTCTCTCTCTCCTCTCGCTCTCTCCTCTCCTCTCTCTCTCTCTCTCTCTCTCTCTCTCTCTCTCACTCACCACTATCACGCTTCTCCACAAAAAATCGTCAATGTGTTCGGTACTGTACAACTGAGCGATACAAAGCTGGTACATCCCAACACTTGGTTTGCGCAATTTAGTGTCATTGTATCCACTTTTGCTCAAAGAAACCCTCTTAAAAGTTGTTAAATACAAAAATCATTCGATAGTTTATACAAGAGAAATAAAACTTAAGACTTGCTAACCAACCCCTGCCCCATGATAAAAGAAAACCATTCAAATCTAAACTGCATTTTCTCATTATGCAAGTATATACATACATTGTATATTTATCTTGAATGGAGAAAAACAAAATTTTGACGGAATGCTCAATACTGCGAGTCTCAATATTATATTTATATATAGATCTATTCATATGTTGTGTATTCGCTTTGTGTACCCCCCCCCCCTCCCCCGGACTGCATTTTAAATAGTAGTAGAGAAAGATAGATGAAATGTAATTGTAAGTGATACACTGGATACATGTAATCAACCCACTCCAATGATACCAAAATCCCTATTTTTGTGTTTGTCAATGTTTTCGAGAAGTCAACCCCCCCCCCCTTTTTTTTTTTAAAAACCAAAAAACGATCTATGCGCCTATAATCTATTTCAATCATTGTAAATTAAAATGCATATAGTAGGCCTAATACGATCCGAGTAACACATATGGAGCAAATTATCTTTCAGGCACCTCAATTTAAAAATAATTTTAATGAGTAACATATATTCCTTAGTAAAAAGTGCCTTGCAAGAAATGTATATTAATCCCTATCTTAGCTACACAAAATTTTTTTGTTTTGTATTGTGTTTTCAAAAATGAAAGTGAATTAGTGTTCCCCAAACAATGAAATAGTTTTGTAACCATTGCAGATATAGAAGAACACTGAAGACCCCCAGTGCCATATTGTGACACCGGTCATCCGGTGTTAAGGTCATCTCCAAGGACCCGTGACATTCACACTTGATGCCGAGCATTTTGGCGATGAAACTGTCACTACCTGTTTTAACGACTTCAGTCTGTCGCGGCCGGGATTCGAACCCCCGGGCCTTCCACTTGCGAGGCGAACGCTCTAACCGCTCGGCCACCGCGGTGGTGTAAATTTACAAATAGTGTGCTTAAAATTTTATATTTCTGAATAACCATCGTAAACTTTCTGACATAAATTGTTGTCTTTGAAAAATATAAAATGTTACACTCGCGCTAAATACGTCACTGATGTACGTACGTACCTAGGTGGATATTGTCGTCTGCTGTTACATGCCGTTTCCCATTTAATCAAATGAATGTGAATGGTAAAAAATAATGCTTGAATCTTCAAGGAATATATTATTTATTAAAAGAATCGTCCATCGTTATATAAACTATTTAAATGTAGTTTGCCTGGTATGTAACATGAATTCTCACGAATCGTCGGTTGGTGCTATTTATATACCGTTCTGTTTACACTATCGTCATAACAACAAAAATGGCATCCGGTCTGTAAGATAGGCTTAAATTTATCCGGATTTTTATTATTATTATGATGATTTTAATAAATGTCAATGTATTTAAATAAATAACTATATGAGCATATATTATTTGAAAATATATTTACTACTCAAATGATTCTCGTTTCCTCTTCAACCGCCACGATCAACGCAAATTGCGTCACGATGGCGAATTTGTTAGCATCTTTCAACTGATATTTTAACCCCTCTTCCATCGTCGCCCGGGATGAAACTAAGAGGAATTGTAAGTTATTTAGTAAATTTTTAATCCATATAAAAATTATTCCGGGCGACGAGGGAAGAGGTGTTCAATTTCACAAGTTTATCAATACAAAAACCATGAAAACACCACAAATAGCCTGAAAGCCCTTACTTTATTTGATTATGTACTACGCATGCGCGTAGATGAGTTGATTTCCATATGCTTTTGAGAGTTACTATAAGTTACTCTTTTAGGAATTTGACAGGAAAATATCTGCAACGCAAAATAATTTTCCTCCATAAACGCCGGGCAGAATTTGGCTAAAACCGTACCTTGTCCTTTGATTTTCCTCAGAGTCAGGGTTTTGACCCCAAGGTTGGGTCAAAACTTAGTATACAGTATTTATGTGCAAGTTTGCTGATATTATATATAAAATCTAAATGCATACTTAGGAATAGCAGAAAAGAATGTACAAAAAATGGTGACTTTCACAACGCAGGGTTATGACTTTAGGATGAGTCCAAACTAGTAATATATTTTTATGTTTTAATGTTAATACACCTATTATTTAAAGCCTTTCATCAGTGTATGCACTTTTGAGGGCAGTGAAGTTTTAAGAACACATCTTGTTTTATACTGTTCCTGAACATTAGAATTTAGCTTAGATATTCAGAACAGGAATTTTTTTTCTAGATTTCATAGCCCATGGAAGTAGTGATACTTTTTCACTAGCATTCAGGTGACCGATAAGGTCTGTGAGCCTCTTGGTTTTTTATTTTGTTATAGAATTGTAAAGTTATTCAAAACATTACTTATACAAGAGGCCCAAGGGCCTAGAATCGCTCTTCTGATAAATTGTACAACCCCACCATTTCTATTCTTAGCCTCTTAGTATTCTAAATCTTTAGTTAAATCCTAAGAATTCAAAAAAAGTAGGTCAATGTGATCTACTTTTTGGTTTACACATTTTGAGAACCCAAGAAATATCAACTGACAAAGTTTGATGATTTTAAGCCAATTAGTATCTGAATATTGAAATATAGCTGTCAAATTCCAATTGTAGGTCATGGTGACCTACTTTTCGGTCAGCGAACTCCGAACATGCAAGACCCATCAACTGACAAAGTTTGATGACTGTAAGTCAAATAGTATCTGAAATATATAAATATAGCCGTCAAATTCCAAAAGTAGGTCAAGGTGACCTACTTTTTCGTCAACACCCTTCAAACATGCAAGACCCAACAACTGACAAAGTTTGATGACTGTAGGTCAAATAGTATCTGAATTATATAAATATAGCCGTCCAATTCCAAAAGTAGGTCAAGGTGACCTACCTTTTGGTCAACACCCTTTGAACATACAAGACGCATCAACTGACAAAGTTTGATGACTGTAGGTCAAATAGTATCTGAAATATAGTAATTTAGCTGTCAAATACCAAAAGTAGGTCACGGTGACCTACTTTTTGGTCGACACAAACCGAAGACTGAAGACGCATCAACTGACAAAGTTTGATGATCCTAGGTTTTACAGTGCCCAAAATATGCATCTAAAATTGAAAATGTGAAATTTGAATATCTGCAAAATTCAAAAAGTAGGTCACTGTGACCTACTTTTTTTTATAAATATGTTTCAAGGCCTCAAGATGCATCAACTTACAAGATTTGATGATTCTAAACCTCTCGGTATAGGTTTTACAGTGCCCAAAATATGCATCTAAAATTGAAAATGTGAAATTTGAATATCTGCAAAATTCAAAAAGTAGGTCACTGTGACCTACTTTTTTATAAATATGTTTCAAGGCCTCAAGATGCATCAACTTACAAGATTTGATGATTCTAAACCTCTCGGTATTTGAAATAACAACTTAAAATATATCTATAAATGATAAGCCATAAAATTCAGAAAGTAGGTCACGGTGACCTATTTTTCAGTTGACGCATTTCAAAGTCCCATGATCCACCAACTGACAAGTTTTGATGATCATAGGCTTCAAAGTGTCCAAGATATGCATCAAAATTAATTTTAAAATAAATACCTGCAAAATTCAAAAAGTAGGTCACCGTGACCTACTTTTGAGACAACTTGACACAAGGTCCTAAGATGCATCAACTGTCAAAATTTGATGATCCTAGTCCTTATAATGACTAAAATATCTAAGATTTAAGGAATTTAAAAAAATTTTAAATTTAGGTCAACTTTGAAGTGACCTTGAGACCACGCCCTTTGCCCCAGGGTAATGCCTTGAACAATTTTTAATCTACAACATATCTTCATCCTTATGTGTAAGTTTGGTGATAATCTGCCCTGTGGTTCTTGAGAAGAAGATTTTTTAGCAACCACTACTTTTTTTGTATTTTCCTGATTATCTCCCCTTGTTAAAGGGTCACATCCCTCTATTTAGTATGTATGAAAGCCCTTGGGCCAATGATACTCTGTAACAAATTTGAAAAAAATTGGCCAAGGGGTTCTTGAGTTATAGCCCTTTTTCTAAAAAGTTTATGCACACCGCACAAATGGCCATAGCATTAGCTCTTTGAGCCTTTGGCTCAGAAGAGCTAAAAAGGGGCACTATCTGTTAGTAATTTTTTCACAAGAATGGAATTCGATAATAATTGCCTTATATCATATTTTGCAGGGGTCTCCGTGGCCGAGTGGTTAGAGCATCGCGCTCAAAATCACACGGCCTCTCACCTCTGTCGACGCTGGTTCGAATTCCGCTCGCGCCGGTAAGTGAAAAGTTTCCCAGTTTACTTGCGGAAGGTCGGTGGTCTCTTCTTAGGTTCCTGGGTTCTCTCTTCCACCAATAAAAAATTGTGCGCCACCATATAACTGAAAATTGTTGAGTGTGGCGGAAAACATCAATCAATCAATATATTTTGCAAGACAAGAATTCATCAATCAGTATATTTTGCAAGACAAGAATTCCTCTTTATATATTTCTTTACTCGAGAAATGTGAACAAAATCTGAAAGCTTTATTCAAAATTATAAACCTTTTAAAGGAAAAAACCCAACATATTTTACCAATATCAACATCAGGTAAATTCTTGTCGAACCGATTTTATACCTTTTTAACCGACAAAGCGGCATCGATCAGAAAAATCTTGACGCAAAAAATGAATGCTAATCAAACCTACTTGGATGCAGATTTACCATATATAGGCCCATCTCTAAATTTGTTTCGCCATGCCACTAAACAAGAACTCATATCTATCATTATGAAAGCTCCCAGTAAATCATGTAAACTCGACCCTATTCCCACGTCTCTTCTCAAGAAGTTCCTTGAACCATTGCTTTCCTTGATCACCAGGATAGCCAATTCCTCTATCGACCAGAAAGTATTTCCTTCTTTATTTAAGGAGGCGCTTGTTCGACCTCTTCTACAGAAACCCGAACTTGACAAACAGGTTTTGAAAAACTATCGTCCAGTCTCCAATCTATCTTTTATTTCCAAGATTCTGGAGAAAGTTGTGGCTAGTAGAATTGACAGTCACCTTGACTCATTCTTTACAGGATCCACTCCGATCACCATACTGTGCTAAACATTCTACGGAAACGGTTCTCGTTAAAGTACATAGCGATATCATTTCGTCGCTCGATCAACAATCAATGGCAGTCCTTGTCCTTCTTGACTTGTCAGCAGCCTTCGATGTCATCGACCATCTGTATCCTGTGGAGTTTATGGTGGTGTCCTAGAATGGATCAGATCATACTTACAACATAGATACCAGTGTGTTACCATTGGACCCATTAGGTCAGATACCCATCAGTTACCTTTTGGTGTTCACCAGGGATCTGTTTTTAGGACCCAATTTATACTATCTTTTCGCAAGACCCATAGGAAAAATATGTCATCGCCATGGTATGAAGAAGCATTGCTACGCAGATGATATATAAGTGTACATGGTAATCAAACCAGAAGAAAACTGGGTAATCTACGTATCTCGCATAGAGTACTCCATTGCAGACATAGGATCTTGGATGACATCGAACACTTTTGAATTAAATCAAGACAATACTGAACTATTTTATTTTCAACGAAACAAAACAGACACATCATTTCAAGGTGGGGGACCATACCGTCAAGAGTACAACATGCGTGAAAACTTTAGGCGTATTTTCCGATCAACATCTCAAAATGGAAAAACAAGTGTCATCAGTCGTCAAATCATGTCAACATCAGATTTTGAATATCGGGCGGATAAGACGCTACTTAACAAACGAAGCTTGCAAAACCCTGGTTAACGCCTTTGTAACATCTAAACTTGATAATGGAAACTGTTTATATTTTGGAGTTGGGGAAAAACATTGGACCTGCTGCAACGGGTGCAGAATACTCTGCTCGTCTAGTTACGAGGTCGCCGAAAAGGGAACACATATTTCCGAATCTGGCGGAACTCCACTAGCTTCCCATCAATTACTGACCCCAATTCAAGATTTTAACCTATACATAGTTTTCCTTCCACGGATCTGCGCCGTCATACATCGCAAGTGTTTTAAATGAATACAAGCCAAGTCGACCATAACGGTCAGAATCGAAGTCGCGATATGTGGTGGCAAAAATCAGAACAAAACAACGCCAACTCAGCTGGGCTGCAACAAACCTCTGGAATGACCTTCCAGATGACATCAAGAAGTCAACATCTCTTGAAATTTTCAAAACACGTCTTAAAACTTATTTTTATCAATTTCGTATTTAGATTCTAACATGTATAAACTGTGTTTTTAATTATCAAATATAAAACAACAACAAATTTATAATTAAAAACAGGAAATAAAAAACCTTTTAGCTATCGATCTTAATTACAGTGTATTATTTTGATAAGTTTACAGATATAAGATTTTATGTCATACTGTCATTTAATTGTATTTTATTGTCGCATCCTTCATTTTACCCTTGTAAAGCGCCTTAGAGTAATTTGTTTTTATATAAGGCGCTATATAAATTTTATTATGTTTTATCATTATTATTTACACCCAAAAAAAACCGGCTGTCTAACGTAGTTTTATTAGAATATACCGCGTATTTTCCCCCCACGTGTAGCGAAATAACCACTTTTAATACATGTATACAGCTGTACATGTGTGTATATATATATATATATATATATATATATATATATATATATATATATAATTCAATAAAAAAATCAGGAAAATATACAGTTCCAAAATATATTTAAATCACTAGCGCTTTCTGGATTTTAACATCCATCCTCAGGTGAATACAAATTTTAAATAATTATTAAAGATATAAATAATTATTAAAAATTTGTATTCACCTGAGGATGGATGTTAAAATCCAGAAAGCACTAGTGATTTAAATATATTTTGGAACTGTATATTTTCCTGATTTTTTTATTGAATTATTTTGACTGTGTGATATCAACTCTTTCTATTTGGATTATATATATATATATATATATATATATATATATATATATCGGGTGTATAACATGTTCTGCAGCACAACAGCTTTCGCTTCTATACTAGTGCAATTATTCTTTGGTGACATGACTCATATAGCAATGATTTAATACATTCTGCTCAGCCTTCGATATAGAATAAATTAAAGCGCGAAGTATTTTATTGTTCAGTAGTCGATGATATTGATCAAATTCCGAATAAGGAAGTTTAAAAATACCGCACAGAAAGATAGTACTATGCCTGTATGGATTTATGGTGGATTGAACTATGGTGCCTGGCACAGACGTTTTTTTTCCCTGTTGTATTATGTAAGTTTTTGTGTCATGTTTACAATTTAGTAGAATTATTAGTGGATCTTAAATTCAAATACTTTCTTGTATAATTAGCACACTATCGTTTTAATTCTCAATGCTATGCATTGAAAAGATGAGCTGTTGTCTTTTGAAATATTGCAGCCGATTCGTGTTCTACTTACGACACGATGACCGGTGACGTGGTCAGAAGATCGTCTGCGTATATTCTAACACCAACAGACACCGCTATCTGTGATAGTTTCCTGGACGAGAAGTGGTATAGACTGGACAGTCTGGCGGGTAATGATATTGTACAGACCTGTCCGCCTGTGACGCACTGTGGAACATTATACCCTCTATGGATGAATGGTAAGTCGGGGGGGGGGGGGGGGGGGTGTCCACAAAAACTCTGACTACGTTATGCAAGACACACCAATTAATTGAAACTTTAGGGGGAAATATTTTTCTTTCAATAGGCTTATCTTAGAACTGCATGCATTGTTTGGGATAATTGTTCACAAACGGATTGTAAACTACTTGAAATCTTACAAATTGAAGCTACTCGTATAATAACAGGAATGCGAGTAAACTCATCTCGGCCAAGGTTTTATGAGGAATTAAGAGGAGACACATCAAGTTCTCTATGGAAAATTCATAAAATAACTTTGTTTTTGAAATAACTTAGAGGACATTCTCCAAAATATTTATATATGTTACAAGTCTGCTGTCCCACGTCTCGTTTCTATAACCTTAGAGATATTGAGGATTCTTGTTATAGATATGAAATTCTTGTGTAGACAGGTTTGTTTTACCTTCAACATTCAAACTATGGGATAACTTAACTGAGTATATAAAAATTACTTGCTATGTCTTTATTTAAAACCATGATTATATATCTTTTGTAGCAAAAATTAGGGCATATATCATTATGGATTAAGAAAAATACTTATTATTCACGGTCAATTTGCTCAATAATGCAAGTACCTTGAATGCAGATTTATACCGTTACAATATCAAAGATGAACCAATATGATTGATTGAATATTGTTTAACGTCCCTCTCGAGAATATTTCATTTATATGGAGACGTCACCACTGCCGGTGAAGGTTTGCAAATTTAGGCCTATGCTCAGCGCTTATGACCATTGACCAGGGGGATCTTTATCGTACCATACATACTGTGACTAGGGACCGGTTTTTGCGGTCTCATTCAAAGGACCGCCCCATTTAGTCACCTCTTACAACAAGCAAGGGGGTACTGAGGACCTAATCTAACCCGGATCCCCACGTGAATGAACCAATATGTAATAACATTATTTTCTAGAATGTCCTAGATATAATGCACAAAGAAGTAATTTCATTCAAATAGTTAAGAAATCTACAATTGACATTGACACTAACATGAACATTTTTGATGCATTAGTTCAACAAAATGTCTAATATAACTTAGACACGTGGTCAGTTGCAGGAGAAATTCAGATGAAAACCTACACGATCCAGCGAAAGGTTTGTAGCTGAGAGGGAAGGTAGATGGTCCCAGATGAAAATTAGATTATCAAGACGTTTAGACAGAGTGCCTAAATCTTCTCACATGGTACTCTGATGGGGTTTGGGTGGTGTGGATTTAGCTTAGAGCGAGAAAGTGGCGTTGATTTGTGCATCAGCATCAGTTTGTATGGATTACCTGTAATTTAGAGTCATAATTTATTAACTACATCTATATGAAATACAAGTATTGACTAAAAGCGAAAGATGATGTTTTATTAGTCGGTATAACCGCTACTCACATGTGTCGGGGGAAAATTGTACTCTCTCACCTATCTGACAAGAATATAAACGACGGTGTAGAGGATTTGTACCATCATCGAGTCGGGATGAATATAAATAAAAATCTAGAAATTAGGTGAGGTTAGAAAGAGAAAATAGAACACAATGGGATTGTAAAAGAAAGATAATGATTTAAAGTTAGGTAGTAATCCGTACTATTGTGGATTCGGGATGATGAGCAGTGTCGATAAAAACAAGTGAAAGCAATATTAAAATTGGTTGATTGGTTGTACATGTATATTGTTTAACGCCCGCTCGAGAATCTTTCACTCATATGGAGATTTAATTATAATATCAACACAACCAATGGACAAATCCTCACGGTAAATTAAAGACTAGACATTTGACATCATAAAAAGTTGCTTCTTCAACAAAAATGGAAAAAGAAAATATTCATATCTAGTTGATCAGTCATCCAAAAAACTTACTTTGTTAAACACCACTCTGATTCCACGCACAAGTACTCTGAAGTTGAAATAAAAAATATGCTAGATATGGTCTTTGGTGATCAGGACTTCTAACAGTCTGTTGGTTTTTTCGTGGGCACGAATTGTGCTCCTTTGTTAGCTGACCTGTTTCTATATTCATATGAAGCAGAATTTATTCAAAAACTTATACGCGAGAAAAGAAATATCTTGCTGTGGCCTTCAATTCGACATTTAGATATATCGACGACGTTTTGTCTATTAACAATGATAACTTTCATTCATATGTAGATTCGATATATCCCTGTGAGCTCGAAATAAAAGACACCACAGAGTCGTCCACTTCTGCTTCATACTTAGATATTTCATTGAAAGTAGATATTAACGGCAAACTAACAACTCAACTGTATGACAAACGGGATGATTTCAGCTTCTCCATTATCAACTTTCCATATTTACACATTGTATGTAGCAATATTCCATTATCATCTGCATATGGTGTTTATATCTCTCAACAGATTCGATACGCAAGAGCTTGTTCTGCGTATAGTCAGTTTTTAAATCGAGGCAAGCTACTGACAAACAAGTTGATGGTACAGGAGTTTCAACAGTCTCGATTGAAGTCAGCATTTCGCAAATTCTAAGGTCGTTATAACGATCTAGTTCGTCAATATAACGTATCATTGGGTCAATTGCTGTCTGGCATCTTTCATACCGATTGTTAGGCCGTTCTTGGCTCATTGATTTTGACTACGGATAACTCCGTTTACCTTATTAGGATATCGGGATCACGGCGGGTGTGACCGGTCAACAGGGGATGCTTACTCCTCTTCACATTTTACAAACATATGAATCGCTAGCTAAAATCACCACCCCAAAAGTCAGTGGGAGAAAAGGCTATGATAAAAAGGATGTACAAGTCCCGAAGACGAAAAAAAAAAATAGCCGTAAAGTTGAAACCAAAAAGTTCTGAAACAAGCTTCATGCCATCTAAGGATAGAGTCATGTAACGAGGACGATAAATTCTCGCTTTAATTCATAATGGGAAATTTTTAAATGATGTACACGTGTGGAAGGTTAGAAAATAGCCGCAATTTTGAGAATAAAACAAATATTTAAAAAAATTAGTTCATTGAGAGAGCAGAAAATTCTTTATATTTTAATTTGTTTCCTTTCTTCTATTCTGTGTTATCTATTATATACAACTTTCATTATATCATGTACGAATGATAACTGATTTCGTAGCCTGGAGAGGGGAGGGGGACTAGCAGAGGTTTATTCTTTTTAATCTCATTCAGTATTGAACGTTATTGATTGAATCTTGTTTAACGTGTCTTTCGAGAGTTTTGCACTCATATAGAGACGTCACCAAGGCCGTTTAAGGACTTCAATTTAGCCTTTGCTCGGCGCTTACGGCCATTGAGCAGGGAGGGTTCTTTAGCGTGCCACACCTACTCAGACACGGGACATCCGTTTTTAAGATCATCTCCGAGGACCCGTGATATTCACAACTGATGACGAGCGTTTGGCGATGGAACTGTCACTACCTGTTTTAACGACTTATGTCTGTCGCGGCCGGGATTCGAACCCCGGCCTTCCGCATGCATGCGTGGTTAACGCTCTAACCTCTAGGCCACCGCGGCGGTGAAACACGTCAGACAGGATTTGACCCTATGATAGGTTGTAATGGCAAACTATATCGTTATAACGACCGTAGAACTTGCGAAATACTGACTTTAAATGAGACTGTTGAAACCCCTGTACCATCAACTTGTTTGTCAGTAGCTTGCATCGATTTAAAAAATGACCATACGCAGAACAAGCTCTTGCATATCGAATCAGTTGAGAGATATAAACACCACATGGTGGCGATAATGGTATATTGATACATATTTATGGAGAGTTGTCGATGGAGAAACTGAAATCCTGTTTGTCATAAAGTTGAGTTGTTAGTTTGCCGTTAATATCTACTTTTAACAATATACACTGTACCTAAATGTATAGCAAAAGTGGACGACTCTCTGGTGTCTTTTATTTCGAGTTCACAGGGATATATCGAATCTACGTATGAATGAAAGTGGGACACGTGACATTTTTGTAAGGCGCTTTTGTATAAGGTATGATCTCACGGAAGAGGTATCGCATTCTGATATTAGAAAGTCCACCTGGCTAAATAACTTTCGGAAATTCAGTCATACTGCTAATGCAACGTATCCGTAGCATATTTCCGCTTTGCAATACGTATTTAAATGTGGTGTGAACTACTTACATCTGTATGACTCGGTGATACATAGTAAATACTGAAAATAAGAATTTAGTTCAAAATACAATTATGAAACATCTTATTTATTTAAGGAATGACTTTAATTCTGGGGCAAGTTATACGAGTATAACCTGGTTTGGGTCAGTTTACTCTTTTTTATAATCTGCTTCGCGGATAATAACTTGCCCCCAGAATTAAAGTCATTCCTTATAATTTAATGCAAGAGACAAAGATGTTAACCTTCGTTTATCAAAATGTACATAAACTCGGAAAAATACAAGTCAACTGAACCGCGCAATGATTCACTTAGCAACAGCGACACGAAGCGTCGAGCTGTGAAGCCGAAGGTCGCGATCTTTAATCTTAGTTAGAACTACGGAGCCTAGCCATTTATCAAAATATTGTATCGAAAGTGAAGTTTACCATGATAGAAAATATGTGTAGACTACCCATGCAATGCGTATTTCGCTGCCCTTTAGAGATAGAGATCGACTTTGAAGTCGCTCATCTCCGACAGATTGAGAAAATACGGGAAATTGCATTGTTTAGGACTACCCAAAATAAATCTTCAGATATCAGAAAATGCAATAATTTACGGCTTTCAACTCTGTGAAAACTTCTACTAAATGAAAACTTACCCTTGCATGCAATGTTGTTGCTAATAGTAAATCCGACACAAGAAAATATGTAAGCAAGTAACAAATCGCGATCCACATGTCAGTGTGTCTGACGTCATGTGATAAAATGTGACGTATGAATTTTTGTTTGCTTTGTTGAAAGACGGATCAAGCAATGAAACAACCCACCCACCCCCTTTTCCCCAGTGAGAAATGTATTTCAAAATTAACAGGGTAATGCTTACTTGGCAAATTATTAAATCGAATATAATATCTTTGTTATAATCCATTATTCGACCAAACATACAGAGAAAGATGTTTTACAACAGTGATTTGCGTACAAGTAGATGCTAATATTGACAACGAGAAAACAACATGTGTATCAAACCGAAGTATCTTATTGTGCACGTGGACTTTCTATTCCATAGAAGGCTGAAAACAGTGCTGCGATGTAGAGAGAGAAAAAAAATAGTTCCACATCTGGTTGTCAAAGGGGTGTGTCCCCATACCAAACCAGGTTATACAAAAATAACTTGCGTTCCTCAATTGGAATTTGACCAATCAGAGACAAGGATACAATAAGAATCAAATTATTTGGAAAAGACTAAGAGAGCATACAAAGCTTGCAAATCCAAGAGAAATGTGTCAATACCACGCGAAAATCGCAACACCAAGGGGATATAGGCCTACATGTATATATTTAAGAAATAAGGTATCATTTAAAAATATTTATCGGGATATAAATACGGGTTGGTCACGTGATCAAATTCCATAAAGCCCGAAGGGCTTTATGGAAAATTTGATCATGTACCAACCCGTATTTATATCCCGATAAATATTTTAAAATGATATCTTATTACTTATATTTACATTTTTGGTCGGTAACATTGCTGAATTGTGTTAACAACACGTTTCCATACATTTCAAATTGTTGACGTCCACAACGAAGCGTCATAGATGTTCAAAATGACGACAACACAAAACAAAGTTCTATAAAATGAAGAACTGTTTTAATTATTAAGACGCTAGAAAGCAAGTATATCAACATATACTTATACATTAACTCGGGAGTATATAATGGAAAACTCTTCCATGTGTCTAATTTTAGGGGGTGGGGGAATTATGATTTAAACGGGGATGCGCAGTGTTACACTTAGAGTTGTGATGCGCTTTGACTTTTGAAAAGTGAAGACGTTGAAGACCGACTTTGAAAGATATTCTGTGGATATTACGGAGTTAACAGAAGACTGAGATGGAGGAACATGAAGAACAGGGCGGCAGTCGTCAGGTGTAGGCAAATTATTTATAGACAGGACAGCTCGACAGAGGACGCAGCTCATGAATCTCCGGAAAGAACTGAACATCGCAGAGAATGTGGAACTGCACGAAGGTAAGGGACGGTTTGGATTTGGATATGTAATTATTGATAGATGAGCTCACTGAACGCTTCTTTTGACTCGATAATTTTTTGTAATAGGTTGTTAACGACGCCTCGCTTCGATGTCCCGACATAAACTTGGAAACCGACATCAAGCACTATGGCTGCTGTGGCACGGAAGCAGTGTGGTGTGTAGGTCTTAATGCACTTTGACGACTTATCGGCCATACATCCTGTGAACGACCTTTTTGCTAAAGCCTAATGTCATCGTCTAGCAGTAGGTACAATTCCGCATCACCGATGACCAAGGTGAAGTAGCAGACGAAATTTTAGACATACATTAGGCCTAGTAGGCTAGTAACTAAAGACATTGTTTACAGTTATGATTTTATCAATTATTGATGAAAGTCCACTGCTTGGAATACAAATAAAACCGTAAATACATTTTGTGGTGTTGATTTCATCTATTGAAAGATTTCTGTAGTAAGTGAGAGCGATTGCTAGATGTGTATTGCCTTAGTAAAAGTAGTACCTGTTACCTACTTTTAAGAAATGTTCATACGCACAGCCGTGACCTCTGTTGACCCCGTAGTAGATTTATCCAGAAATAAATACGTATTGCTTGTAATAGTGTTATGTAGGAGAAAACAGTTGCAAATGTAAATATACAGATATATCGAACAGAAATAAAATGTAGGCCCTATATTACATTCACGAATGTTTCTATATCAGAATATTTAAGCCAACCCGAGATAATTTCCATAAACATGAAAGGTGAAGATAACGAACAGTGATCAATCTCATGACTCCTACAAGAAATACAATACAGATAGTTGGGCTAACACGGACCCCTGGACACACCAGAGGTGGGATCAGGTGCCTAGGAGGAGTAAGCATCCCCTGAACATATTATCCTTTATAGGATTACATATTTTATTTTAGATATAAGAAATACATCTGCAATATTAATTTTAACCTTATGTAAGGGCATTCAGTTCAGTTATATAACTGATTCACAATGTGTAGAATTATGCAATAATTCGAAAAGGTCACTAATAATTATATTTTCCTTGCATAAAATTTATAAAAAGCAGTCAATATAATTATCATCGGGACACTTATAACTAAGATCAATCCAGATAAATATTAATATCATATGGTTAGTAAAAATTGATTAAAGAATACTCCCCATCTTGAGCCTCTTTCATTGTCAAGATTCGACATTAGGCCTATATTTTATAGAATTATCTTTAAAAATCTCAATAAAATACTTTCTCTTTATTCTAATGTAATAATGACAACTATTTTGCTTTGTAAAATATCTGCATACCTTACCTGCAGCTGTTGTTTGGATGGAACTTGGTGTCTTCTGCTGTTTGAGATATAGATCGGACTCGGCATTCGTGACGCAACTGTTTACATCGAACAATGGTTACAAAAACATTAAGGGGCTCTATGAGGAAACCTGTTTTTTTTTTAGAAGATGGTCATGATGCTAAAGATGATCTTAATAATTATTTCGTTTATAGATAAGCATGTTTGTGGACATCTACAGCTGTTTTATTGCACATAGAAAACACGTGTTGAACAAGAGACCCACAGGCCTTATCGGTCACCTGAATACTAGTGGAAAAGTATCACTACTTCCATTGGCTATGAAATCTAGAAAAAAAATCCCTGTTCTGAATATCTAAGCTAAATTTTAATGTTCAGCAACAGTATAAACAAGATGTGTTCTTTAAAAAACTTCACTGCCCTCAAAAGTGCATACACTGATGAAAGGCTTTACATAATAGGTGTATTGACATTAAAACATCAAAAGATATGACTAATCCTAAAGTCATAACCCTGGATTATGAAATTCACCATTTTTGCACATCCTTTTCTGCTATTCCTAAGTACATGTGTGCATTTAGATTTTATACACTATCAGCAAACTTACACATACATACTATATACTAAGTTTAGCCCCACCCTGGGGTCAGAACCCTTACTCTGGAGAAAATAAAATTTACAATTTTGGTGAAAGACTTCCTGCTGTATCCATTTAGCACTATATACCAAGTTTGGCCCCACCCTGGGGTCGGAACCCCTACTCCGGGGATCATGAAATTTACAATTTTGGTAGAGGCCTTCCTGCTCTACACCACTATGTATTTAGTTTTTCTTACATGTGTGAGGTTCTTGAGAAGAATATTTTTGAAAATTGGACAATTTTGGGCAGTTTTCGCCCCTAAGGCCCCAGGGGTCCAGGAATCCTGAAATTTACAATTCATGTTCCCCTTGTTCCAAATATGTTTCATACTAACTTTGAAAACAATTGGAATGATAGTTATCAAGAAGTTAAAGATGTCCATTGTTCACACATTTAATAACTGACCATTTTGGCCTCACCCTGATACCAAAACCCCCACCCCTAGGGTCATCAAATTTACAATTTTTGTAAAAGACTACCTTTTCTTTCTAGATATCTATTTACTTTGAATTTAGTAGCAATAACACTAAAGAAGATGTTATTTAAGTGTTTTACACATTAACACTATATACCAAGATGGCTCCACCCTGGGGTCAGAAACCCTACCCCGGGGATCATGAAATTTCAATTTTGGTAGAGGCCTTCCTGCTCTACATCACTATAATGCATTTAGTTTTTCTTACATGTTATGTGGTTCTTGAGAAGAAGATTTTTGAAAATTGGTCAATTTTGGGCAGTTTGTGCCCCGCCCCTAGGACTCCAGGGGTGCTGGACTCCTGAAATTTACAATTTATGTCTCCCTTGTCCCAATGATGCTTTATACCAAATTTGAAAAGAATTGGACGGGTAATTATTAAGAATTTGAAAATGTTCAATTGTTGACGGACGATAATCAATTGTAATAGGTCACCTGAGTTTACTCAGGTGACCTAAAAATTTACCTGGAAATGTTTGTTACCTTTATTCGTTTGTTTCTTATTATGACGTTGAATGCCATAAAATCGATTTCTATCTGGCTAGGTCTATTGTTAAGAGATAAAACGTCTTCGATAAATCTAAATGTCGAATTGAAGGCCACAGCAAGATATTTTCTCACTGAAAGGTTTTTAAATAAATGTTTCTCTCAAAATCATTATTAGTTTAAACAATATTTATTCGTAGATAATTCGATAATAATGTTTACAAACAATGTCTTATACATGAAATAGATTGAGAAACAAGCCAAAAGGCTTATATCGCTCTAAATATCTTACAAGTAAGAGGTGAATGAAAATTCTAAGTAAAATAAGTCGTATACTAATTATTACAATACATGCAAAAAGAAATAGGAATAAAAAAGAAAAGCTGGAATCATTATTAGTTATTGTAAACGACATATTTCAAATTCAGTGAAAGATCACAAAATTTATAAGTTAATATTTAAAAAAATTTGCCACATATTGACATTGAATTTTGAGTAAATATTGTTTTAGATAATATACAGCACACACTTACATACCTTTCCAATCAACATACATGTACATGTATTTTGCACATCAGTTTCAGCAGCAACTTTGGTATAAAATATATGGGATCAGTGTCTTCCAATAGGAAAATGTATGTGAATCTTCAAGAATTTAAGTTGCTTTTTCTCCTTTTCTTCCGAAACTAAATTGCTGAAATATGTGACATATCCTGTGGATGTAATGACTTACAATCATAATTGTGATTATATATTTTACTGAGGTTTCATCTTAAAACAAAGTTTTCTAAGTTTCACGACTTTAGTATACGTATAGTAAATACTTTTTAAAAAGTTTTGTTGACCTAAATCCAGCTGTACTTTGTAAGCACATAGTCACATCAATATCAACATTATTGGCAGATTAGACTTGTGACTTTCAGGAACGCTTCCCTTGGTGTCGGAGGGTGAGGTAGATCGGACAGTCTGTCAAAGTGGCCTAGCCGGATGTTGCGAGAGTTCGCTTACAATCCAAGTCCGGAATTGTGGGACATTTAACGTGTATAATCTCAAAAGAACATCCGGGTGTCCTATAGCATACTGCTTTGGTAATGATACGTTTCATGTCAGTTCTGGTATGAGTTGTATTTTTCCAATATGTACATCAATTTGTAAATATTGACTGAAAGGTTTGTCAGCAATTATGATTTACTAATTCAATGTTAATATATTAACCTATAAGAACCCTGTGCTTTATTCCATTTGTTGACTAGGTACACAACTTGTGAATCAATCCGAAGTAACACAAGAATCAACAGAACAAACGACTGAAGACGGAACTAGTGGTAACTATTTGGTACACTTAAATATCGTTATCATATTTGTTGAAAACATTTCGGTTTCTCATCCTTTTGTAGAAAATATATGAAGACCCAAATAGCCTTAGAATTTGATATGAACGTTCACCAGTTTATTTTCAATGATAGTACCGTGGTCAATGCTTATCCATCTACATATAGGAACTCATGTCACGGTTTCTTCATATAGGAACTCACGCTTACGTCACACATGGACTTATTTAGTATGGAATGTTAATCGGAGTATATGACATTCGGCGACTATAGTGGGCTTTCTTTGTGGGGTGCTAAATTTGGCTTATTTTAGCGGTTAGATAGCTTTCCGTCAAAATTTCACTCGCCATATATGCACCCGATTGCGACTTCAGTATTTGCAAGAGAGAGAGAGGGGACTCTTTATTGATTTATTCCGCTAAAATAGCATACCTTTGAGTCAGCAATTCATCAAAATTTAGACCCTCGGAAAAATCCGCTATACGGTATTGATAGATAGATGGATCCTAAAAGAAGATGTCAAAATAATTAAGATACAAAAAGAAGGAAACTATGCAGTTCCAAAGTATATTTAAAACACTAACGCTTTATTGATATTAACATTCATTCTCAAGTGAATCCATATCTCAGAAGAACATCCGAATGTCCTATATCATACTTTTTGGTAACGATACGATTCATATCAGTTCTGTTATAAATTGTATTTTTCCAATATTTCCATCGATCTGTAAATTTCATGATATCCCCATGAATCTACTTTTTGGTGTTGTGCTCTGAATAAAAGTTTGTGGTCTACGTCAACAGCTTATAAAGGCATCAACAATAACACAAACTCATCAGCATTAACGACAAAATTCCATTGAACTCTTTCCTGAATATCGACTATTGTCCAACCTTCTTCAACATTTTCAAGTTTCATTGACTAAAATTTTCGCAACAATAAAAATTGTTAATTCAGTATTGATATATTAACCTATAAGAACTCTACTTCGTTCCATTTGTTGAATAGGTACACAACTTGTGAATCAATCCGAAGTAACACAAGAATCAACAGAACAAACGACTGAAGTCGGAACTAGTGGTAACTATTAAGTACACTTAAATATCATTATCATCATATTTGTACAAAATGTGTTGGGTTTATCATCCTTTTGTAGAAAATGAATGTATACTCCGTTTACATGATCAAGACATAGGGCTCACGGCGGGTGTAACCGGTCGATAGAAGATGCTTACTCCTCCTAGGCAACTGACCCCATCTCTGGTATATCCAGGGGTCCATGTTTGCCCAACTCTCTATTTTGTATTGCTAGTGGGAGTTATGAGATTGATCACTGTCCGTTATCTTCGCCTTTCATGAAGGTCTGACTATCCTTAAAATTTCATATGAGTATTTGGCAATGTTGTCTTGCACACGTGATCAATTCTACTGCAAATCTATATACGTCAATATTTATAATCTATTTTTTATCCTCTTCATACTCAATGTGCATGGATTATGCATCTGCTTGCATGTCTGTTTTGGAATACATCTCAGTAAAGTGTTGTCTGCTCTAAAGTTTTCTTTGTGACCATTTTTGCAAGGTTTGAGGCTACAGAATCGTCAGTACGTTGTATGTGTAGTAATAGATGTATAAAAATATTTGATGAATGACAATATTAACGCTTTATTTAGCGTCCACTAGGCCTATCTCCAAAGAATAGTTGGGCGTCCTATACCATACTGCTTTGGTAACAAAACTATTAATTTCAGTTCTATATTGTATTTTTCACATATTTCCACAAACCTGTAAATTTCATGATATGGTCACGAATATGCATTTTTGTGTTGTATTCTCACTTTGTAATCAAGGTTCACAACATGTGTATTCATCTAAAATAGCAGAAACCCATCATCATGAGCGACAGAAGTCTATGGAAGCTTTTCGTGAATAATTATGATGGTCTGAATATCTGTAAAATTTCATATTTTCCATATACATAACTTCTTTCCTAGTTTATTATTTATATATCCTCATGTAAGAACTCTTTACTTCCATTCCATTTGTTGACTAGGTACACAGCTTGTGAACCAATCCACAGTAACACAAGAATCAACAGAACAAACGAATGAAGCTGGAACTAGTGGTAAATATTTTGTACCCTTAATTATCTTATCATATTTGTAGAAAACATTTCATATTTCTCATCCTCTTGTAGAAAGTATATGAACGTCTAACTATTTTTCAACTTTTATATCAATATTCAATAATTTTGTTTGTTGATTATAGTCCTTTGAACACCACTCTGAATCTACATGCACTGAGGTTGAGATTAAAAAGATGCTGAAGATCCTCATTGACAATAATTACGTAGTTGTTGGTGATCAGGTCTTCCAACAATTCGTTCGAATTCCCATGGACACAATTTGTGTTCCATTATCAGCTGACCTGTTTAATTCGTATTTGTAGACACAAATGCACAAGTTTCTACTTGACAAATCCCAGTGAACTCGAGGCAGGCTACTGACAAATAAGTTGATATTAGAAGCGTTCTACAGACTCATTTAAAGTCAGCATTTCGCAATTTTTATATTTGTTATAATGATCTAATTTGCAAATACAAGGTATCAATGGATTACTCCGTTTATCTGATCAAGATGTCGGGCTCACGGTGGTCATGACCAGTCGACAGGGGATGCTTACTCCTCCTATGCACCTGATCCCACTTCTGGTATGTCCAGGGGTCCATGCTTGCCCTTTTCGTATGTTATTATGTTCTTTATAGGATTGATAAGACTGATCACCGTTCTTTATATTCACCTGTTCGTTGAGGAGCTTACCCTTACGCCATAAAGAAACCTATTTGTATGAAATATTTGACGCTATCGATGAAGTAGTGAAAATAACAAGCAGTATAATACAAAATTGATAGCTATATATTTTGATAGATACACGGAGTAATCTGAAGACAAAGTCAGTATGTAAAGAACTGCCTGGCAATTGGTATGAAACACGTTAAACAGTATTCGTTTGATAATAGCTTGCATTTGCTTTGATCATTTTAACGACCGTATAATATGTATTTTGTCATATTTACAAAATACAGATGTAAACATTTTGCCAATTATATAAATTACCCCAACACTTCCATTGTCTATATATTCTCCATAATCAAACAAGTTAGGCATTCGTTCTTTGAATAAAAAAGAACCTATTGCTGATGAGGTAGCATATGATACACCGATCATTCTGATAAGTTCATAAAAAATGGAATGAATAGCAGAAATAGAGTGCTTACCTGTTTCTGAAAGAAATTCACTAGACCGCATTTGATTTCGTGTTAATATAGAATATGTATCGTGATGTATTATACATGTCTGTGCTCGCGTTTAGGATTTTACATTAGGCTAATTCTATGTATACTGTACGTCAAATATTTATATGCGAATTTTTCAAAGCATGGGATTCATTTTTCTCGGTTTTATGTTGTGTTCTGTTCTCTGAAAAGCAATTTGTAGACTAGGTACACAATTGGTCAATTCACATACACTACCATACCAATGAGCATAAAGACAAAAATAGATATATATTTTTCAAGGATACTGTAACGAAAGTCCCATGAGCAAGAATTGTGCTCCTTTATTAGCTGACCTGTGTTTATATTTTTATGAGACAGCATTTATTCATAAGCCTCTACATCAGAAGAAAAAATGTCTTACTGTGGCTCTCACCTCGACACTGGAAATATCGGCTACATTGTATCTATTAAGAACAATCATATTCATTCGCGAGTCAATTTGATATATCCTAGTAAACTCAAAATATAAAACACCAAAGAGTCTTCCACATCTGCTTCGTACTTACATCTTATTGAACATAGACGTTAATGGCAAATTAATAACCCAACATTATGACAAACGAGATAGCTTCAGATTCTCCATCATCATATTTGTGTAGCAATATTCCATTATCACCTGCATATAGTGGTTATCTCTCTCAACAGATTTGGTACTCAAGAGCTTGTTCTTCATTTAACCAGTTTTTAAATCGAAGCAGGATACTGACAAACAAGTTGATGTTACAGTGGTTTAAACAGTCTCATTTAAAGTAAGAATATTTCCATGGTCCTACTCCTCCTAAGCACCTGATCCCACCTCTGATATTTCCAGGAGTCCGTGTTAGCCCAACTCTCAATTTTGTATTCCTTTTAAGATTTACAAGATTGAACTCTGTAAGTTATCTTCACATTTTCGTAATGGCCAAAATATCTTTAAAGTTTGTTATTCCATTCGCCAAAAATTTTTGTCAATGATAATTTTTTATTAGTTGAAAGGTGAAGATAACGAACATTGATCAATCTCATCAACTCTTACAAGTATTACAAAATAGAGAGTTGGAAGAACAGTGAACAATCTCATAACTCCTAAAAGGAATACAAAATAGAGAGTTGGGCTAACACGGACCCCTGGATATACCAGAGGTGAGTCAGGTGCCTAGGAGGAGTAAGCATCAACCCGCCGTGAACCCTACATCTTAATCATGTAAGCAGAGTTATCCGTAGTCAAAATCAGTGTGTCAAAAACGTCTTAACAATCGGTATAAAACACGTCAGCTAGCATTTGACCCAATGATATGTTGTATTGGCAAACTAGGTCGTTATAACGACTATGGAATTTGCGAGATGCTGACTTCAATCGAGACTGTTGGAACCCCTGCACCATCAACCTGTTCGTCAGTAGCCTGCTTCGATTTAAAAACTTACTATACGTAGAACAAGCTCTTGAGTATCGAATCAGTTGAGAGATATAAACACAATACACAGGTGATTATGGAATATTGCTACATGAATATGGAAAGTTGACGATGGAGAAGCTGAAATCATCCCGTTTGTCATAAAGCTGAGTTGTTAGTTTGCCGTTAATGTCTACTTTCAATAAAATATCTAAGTATGAAGCAGAAGTGGACGATTCTGTGGTGTCTTATTTCGAGTCCAATGGTTAGTAGTTGAATATTCATATTTATCACATGTTTGTCCCTTTATCCAGTGGATATAGCCCATTAAATAAATTTTCATAATTACACTGTATTCCTACGCTGTATGTGACGTCACGAATGTACGTAATTTCCACATAGTTTGTTTACAAACATGTCAGAGAGCGCAATTTCCAACAATACTATTGCAAAGATCGATTAGAATCTCTCATGAAAAAAATGACAGCTGCAGCGGCAATTCTTGGGGGTAAAAGATTATTAAGTCACAGTGCTCGCAAACATTTTTAGAATTAAAAAAGATAAAGCGAAAGTAAGAAACCTGCCAACAAAATTATGTATATATAACTCGTAACAAGAATATCCAATCCATCAAAAACTACAGTACTTTATCCAATACAGAAATATTTCAATAATGCTTTCAAATTCAACAGCGTCACAACAATCTGGATCCATTACTCGGTTTCAATTCAATCAAAATTATGCCGCCTTTCGAAGCACATTATATATATGTAACAATCTAGCTTCAAACACAGCAGTGACAGGAGGTGTCCAAAACCCTGTGAATGGTAACAGTTTGGGTGGAAAATAATCGTAAACATCCACAATGATTCAAATTTATCATCCAAAAAAGTCCCAAGCGATCTTCGACTCAAACTCCGATGACTGACTTGAAGCAAAACAGTGATGATATTAGTACAATTACAAAGTAGTTTTATGCGCCTCCGAAGGCCGAACACTAAGAACTGGAAAAGGAGGAGGAAAGGGTAACATGAAAGGCAAAGATAACGAATAGTGATCGATCCCATACCTCCCACAAGGAATGCAAAATAAACAGTTGGGCAAACACGGACCCCTTGACATACCAGAGGTGGGATCAAGTGCCTAGGAGAAGTAAGCATCCCCTGTTAAACAGTCGCATCCGCCGTGAGTCCTGTGTCTTGATCAGTTAAACGGAGTAATCCATTGTGGAATTCAGTGTCCCAATAACTGCCTACCAAGCGGTATGAAACACATCAGACAGCATTTGATCCATTGTTAGATTATATGGGCAAACTAGATCATTATAACGACCGTAGAATTTGCGAAATGCTGACTTTAAACGAGATTGTTGAAACTCATGTAACATCAACTTGTTTGTCAGACCCCTGCGTCGATTTTTAAAAAATGATCACACGCAGAACAAGATCTTGCGTATCGAATCAGTTGAGAGATATCAACACTATATGCTGGGGGAAAATTGAATATTGCTATATTAACATGGGAGGTTGACGAAGGAGAAGCTGAACTCATATCGTTTGTCATAAAATTGAGTTGTTAGTTAATATACGTTTTCAATCTAAGTATGAAGCACATGTGGAGGGCTCCATGGTGTCTTTTATGTAAAACTTATAGGTACCAATGTTGATGCACCAGATTCGCATTTCGACAAATAATGTCTCTTCAGTGATGCTCAACCGAAAAGTTTCTCGAGTTCACAGGGATATAGCAAATCAACATATGAATAAAAATTATTATTGTTAAGGTAACTACATATACGCAGTATTATCTGATACAAGTGTAAAAAGTGTATTTAATTTCATTCATTAGAGTTAAAACTAACAAATTATCAAATAGAATACATAGGTCATCACAGTTTTTAAGATATGAGACATACATGTCACTGTCAGAAAATTGCACTTTTCCTTAAACAGCGTTATTAAAATTCCATACAAACTGGTTATGACGATATAGTAACATTCATAATAATTTCATGAAACTGTATCTTCACAAAAATATACAAAATGCCTGTAAAAAAAAAATAAAGGAAATTTATCGCATAATAGACTTGATAAAGAAATCAATGGAAACAGAGTTATTACCCTTGGATTCAATATTTTGAAAGGTATCATTGATTATTCATTTATAACTTAAGACTTTTGAAATATTTAATAAGATTTTTTTACAATAGCTATAGCAAAAGACTCCGACAAAATTTATGTTCTTATCATGCATAAATCTAAATAAATCATTGATTTTGCAAATCTGATGACATCACAGGAGGGTGTAATTACTTTAATAGATAAAACGTCGTCGATATTTCTAAATGTCGAGTTGAAGGCCAAAGCAAGATATTTTTTCTCATGTAAAAGCTTTTAAACAAACGCTACTTCATAAGAATACAAAAACAGGTCAGCTAACAGAGGAGCACAATTTGTGCCCATGAGAATTCCAATAAGACTGATGGAAGATCTGCTCATCAAATATTGCGAAATTAAAGGCAATGAGGAAGTGCAGCATTTTTTATTTCAACTTCAGATTACTTGTGTGTGAAATCAGATTGGTGTTTAACAAAGTAATTTTTTGGATGACTGATCTAGTATACGAATATTTCCTTTTTTCCATTTTTGTTCAAGAAGCAACTGTTTATGTTGTCAAAAGTCCAGTCTTTAATTTATCGTAAAGAGTTGTCGTGGTAAAGTGTTAAAAGTCATAGGTTTTGATGTTGATTTGAGAATGGTTTTGTGATTTCAAATTTACTAAAATAATTGTTTAGAATCCACATTTAATCTTCACCATTTCTGGCATTTGTTGTAGCACATTACGTTTCAAGTTTCTCCTCCACATCTGCTAATATTTTATATTTAACATGTGATAAAAAGAATACCCCATGGTTTGAGGATTGATATGCCTTATGTCCAACTCGTTATGTTTTCTATCCCCTCGTCAAGGCTCTGAGAAAGAAAACTTACAACTCTATGGATGAAAAAAAACCTTGGGGGATGTGTCCAGGGGCCCGTGTTTACCCAACTATCTATTTTGTATTGCTTATAGGAGTTATGAGATTGATCACTGTTCGTTATCTTCACCTTGCATACATCCCAACAAAAGAACTCGTTTCCATTCCATTCGTTGACTAGGTACACAGCTTGTGAATCCAAGTCTCAACAGCACAAACGATAAACGTAGAGTGACGGATCTAGAGGGGTGTTATGTCGCTACTGCATATATTTTCTTTTCAGATTATACTGCTGCTTGGATTGTTTTAGGAATAGTGGCTATATCTACAGCCATAGGAATCACCTTTTACATTTGGAAGCATAAACATACGTAAGTTATTTTTCATCACAAGTCAAAAATATGTCTTTTGATGTTTTCATGTTAATTACATTCACTGACAGAGGTGAAGTAAACGGAAGCCTAGAATGGAAAAAGCCGTATTCCTCAATATTTCAAATGTTACTAACATGTTGTCATGATGGAGTTTTAAAAATTCATATTGGTCCTTAGTTAGAAGGACATTACTAACTGTATCATTATATGGTTTGAAATCAAACATTTACCCGGACAAACGTGTTCAGAATATTTATTACCAAGTGCATGTACAAATAATATTCCTGCGTTGATTTCATCTGTTCTGTACAGCAAATCACAGGTCAGGCATAGACCAACCTCAGAAGAAGAAACTGACGATTCCACCTCGGTAACGGAAACCGAAGAATTATCTTCAACCACATTCAATATGGATGTTACGGAAGAATCTAAAGCAGTGGAAAAGTCTGAACCGATGGGGATGAATGGAAAGGAGATAACAAGAATTACAATAACAGACATTGATGCCACGTTACCTTACACTCCAGTTGATGATATAATTAAACCGAGAGATAGAAGAATTGCAAAACACTGAATTATTATGACAACAAAAACCAATGTATCCATATACGGTGTGATCGCATGTCATGGGTGTACAGTACTTTATTCATTTCATGATGAAGGGGTGTTTAAGTAGACCAATACAACTGAGTATCTGTATGGTCTGATGAATTGTTTTTAATAAATTCGATCAGTGCAAGATTTATTACTGGATTCAGGTACTCTTCACACAATTGCTCTGAAAAAAAATTAGTTCCATTCATGATCAGCAGATACAACATTACAGCAAATGTTTAGAATATCGATGTGTATGTAATACGTAGAAGACAACAAAATTAACGTCAAATGATTTGAAGAAAATCACTTTTTCACCAGAAGTGTAAATAAGAAGTATTCATATTGCTACGCTAGCTGCCTCCTCAGTGTATTTCACGAAAATTGATATGTCATTCTTCGATTGACAATATTCCTTTCATGATTATTGTTCGTTAATTATCATACAATTTCTTCAGAGAGAGAATGTTAATCATTAATTTGTGCGTGTGTGTGTGTGTGTTTTCTTTTTTATAAGGATTTCTATGTATAACAGAGCACTTCTGGTAAATGCCGATAATTTTGACATCGGCATTTGTCTTATACAATACGTACGACTACGAGTTATCGACAGTTATAAACAAGCATGACGCTTTGTCAACACAGTTTCATAGACGCTGGTATTAAATACATGTAATCAGAGCAAAGGAAAACAACTGAACAGAAAAGAGAATAAATGTGATATCTAAAGGAAAACATGTTACCACTGGTAACGGTAGTTTTGAAAGACAAAAGGCTATCAAATCATTTTATTAAAGTAATACATATATGTGGGTTTTTCCAACTTCTAAAAATATAACACATGTAAGAAATGTACAAGTGACGAGGTTTTGTTTTTCTTTTTTAAAGGTACTCAACTTATCAACATTTACATTGCAATTTATGTGATTTCTGCTTGTTGTCAGTGAACAAAGTAAAGAAACACGTGTAAAAAAAAAATTTAAAAAAAATACATCTGCAATATTCACTGCAAGACAGCTCGGTATTGCAGGATATAGGGCTCACGGCGGGTGTGACCGGTCAACAGGGGATGCTTACTCCTCCTAGGCACCTGACCCCACCTCTGGTGTGTCCAGGGGTCCGTGTTTGCCCAACTATCTATTTTGTATTGCTTATAGGAGTTATGAGATCGATCACTGTTCGTTATCTTCACCTTGCATGGGGTACTAGGTGGTACTTTTGCATGGAAATTTTTTTTTATTTAAGTCTCTCGTTTACGAAATTCCCTGCAATTCAAATGATTCCCATGTTTGTTTTTTCCAATATATAAATAAAATTTATTAAGACAATGTATACATTTCTTGTTGAATAAGTGCATAGGTTGTGATCCTCATGTACAAAATTTATGAATTCATAAGAATAAGAAAATACAAATATAACCATAACAGAGAAAATTTTAAAAAATAGGAGGGGTGGATTAAAGGTTTGGAAATGAGATATTTCTACTTTTGTTTTTATCAAGAAAGGGGAAACACATTTGATTCTGGGGTGGGCATTTTTTCAATAAAAAAATAAATAACCTAATTGGGCAATTTATTTCCTAGGAAATAAAATTAGATGGGAAGGGGGATATCATAGTAAATATCTACAAAGTGATTTTCACCTTCTTGATTATTGCATTACTCTATATATGTATTTTTCAGCTAATATAAAGACAAGATTTTAAATTATCCTTCTTTAGTACTGTTCATGTAATTGTAATTTTTTTTTCAAGGTTAAAAGGTCAAGGACAGGTTTGCGCACTGTTTGCTAGTGAAGCAAGACTGGTCACAGTATTTGCTACGAGTAAATTGAAAGTCGAATTTCTTGGATATGGAGTAACCTATATCTATTCTTGTATATATTTCCTAAGGGAAGTCGGTCCATCTTTAAATTGATACGTTGTTTAAGGAAATGTAAATTATTATCTCTGTTTTGCGGATATGAAGATTTGCTGTGCATACTGTCCTTATTTTCAACGCTGGTATATACCTTAAATTCAGATGTGCTTTTAATGAACTCAACATGAAATGACTCGTGCATATAGTCTTACCCTTTCCCCTCATCTGGTAATCCTGTATTATTTTTGTGTTTGTATGTTATTTTACGCCCCATTTTTCACTCATCAGCTTCACAGTGAAGCACTACAAATGATGAGCTACGGCGGTAGCATTGAGGGTTCTTTGTTGTTCCAACACCTTCTGTAACACGGGACATCTGTTTTTAGAAAGGGTTCATGACTATCACTACCCATGCAGAGCGTTTGGCGAAGGAACAAATACTTCATATATTTTACATGTCTTAGGTCTGACGCGGCGCCGGGATACGGAATCGCTGTAATCGTCATTACCAGGCTACTATATCCCGACCGATGTCTCTAATAGCGGTTTCAAAACGCGAAACCATGCATGCGTCCATTTTAAGTTATCACCAAATAATATCATAGTGCACCCCATTCCCATGTTGGAATATAAATTCTATGCGTATTTTATTTGATCAGGTAAGAATGTAGTAACATAATATGGTATGGATATCACAAATGAACATCAAATAATAAAAGAACGATAACAGAAAATTGACATATGATCTACATTGAAATATTATGCAGATAGTACTTTCGATAAATGGGAACTAATCATGTATATACAGCATATGAGTGAGGTATATTTCCAATGGGGTCTTTGTGTAAGAAATTAAATTGAAACAAAACAAAACAATAAAGTTTTTATTAATCAAAATCAAACCATGATGTAAAGTGAACTTAGTTGACCTTGCTTAATAGATAGGATACAAAGAGATTGTAAATTACTGTTACAATTAATGTATATATTTTTCGAGTAAAGCTCCATTGATATTAAGATCTTTATCCTTTTCAATAACTCAATATGTTTCCATAGTATTTGAATAATTCACCAGGTATTCTTGTACACTTTAAACCCCGTGCATTTAGTTTTGGTGTAGCAATTGCCCAGTGCGGACGCGTTTATAAGCATTGATGATCATATAGTTGATATATAGTAATCCTTATGACCAGAATCCACAACTTCTGTGGTAAGTTTACTTGTTACTTCAATAGCTTTATTCCACATTTACATGTATTCCTAAAATGGCCAACGTTCTTTACAATTTATATTAGTATTTACTGTGATAGTTCACATGAGTACACAGTACAATTGTGCTATTATATTTCAAATGTATAGATAGTTACCTAAACGTATATGCACAGTGTAATGTTCATGCCTGGGTGTAGGGAAACGCCCAGAGTAGGCAATAAAATGCTATGTAGTAAAGTGTAGTGCATATGTAGTAAAATGCAGCATGCAATATGTATATGCTGTAAAATGCGGTGTGTAATATGTATATAATGCTATAAAGTGGAGTACAGTCAAGTATGCAGTGAAATACAATTTGTAAAGTGTGCGTGCAGCAAATTAAAGTGACGCAAAGTAAGTTTAGTATGTGTATTGTGACAGTATAGCTATATCTATATTGTTTTTACATATTTTAGCGGTACAGACCCCTTCTTTATTTGACTACTCTTTGAAGTACAGATAAGGATGAACTTTATTTTATTCATAATTTGAATGCATTAAAACAGAATAAACCATAAAACTCTTCTTGCTATTTTAATGTCTAGCGACCATCCTGTGACAATTACTAAACCATGCTACCAATAGATGTCCATTACCATATGACTAAAGGGTTTTAAATACATGATTGAAATTCTAAAAGTGAACAAATTAGAATTTTAGAGTATTTACGTATTTTGGCTCTTGCTATTTCTTAAAAAGCATTTTTACTTAAAATTTGAAATTTTGTTTAACATAGTTTTCTTTTATTTGAAATGAGAACGTTACCACCTCTGGCATGTCAAACGTTACAATATTTGATCTTTTCCATTTGTATTGTAAAACTGTTCATTTGTATTGTATATTTTCGATTTGTATCGTAAACATTTCCGTTTGTATGGTATAATTTGTATTTGCATTTTATAATTTATCAATAAGGATTTCATTGGTTTAAACCATGGTTCGATTATCAAGCAAAGGCTATTATCTTTTTTTTAAATTCTGTTTATCCATTTCATGTTTCTACTCAACTTTCCCTTGTTTAAAATATCAACCTCTTGTTTAATTAACTAGTCCTGCAGGGAAAGAAAGTATCAGTTTACATTGTGGGTGAGCATGCGGAACATCTTGCTAGTTTTCTTACAATTTAGGAACCGGATTCACCTTTCACGTATGAAACTGGGTTTAATAAGCAACAAACAATTTCTGTTTTATACAAGTGTTGTACATGTAAAAAAAAAAAAAAAAAAGATAAAAAAAAAAAACCTCCCGGTTATATAACATACATGTGATAATTTGAATTTATTAATACTTTTAAGAAATGTGTGCAAAATAATGTTGCAAAACCACCACAATAGATTTTTAATATAGTACACACAAGGTTTAAGACAACTGTATTTTGAGATTTGATTTACATCTTTGTAACTTTACTGATAATCCAAATTGTTCATGTGGAAGGGCAGAAGATGCACGCCATCTATATTTTATGTATAAAATATGCAACAGCAAGAAATGCTTTGATGAAAAAACTTCATGCATTCAATAACTAGTACATTATAGACTTGTATATGTTACTATGGGAACATGATTCCCTATCTGATGCACAAAACACAGAACTGCTTAACATTATTCAATCCTCTCTTAACGATTAACGAATGTGCACTTTTTCAGGAAAATCTTAAATGATTTTAAAATTGTTTTACTTTGATGTATGCTACAGCTCCCTCGTGCATAACATACACTTTCAGTTTCAAATTATCAGCAAGTTTTTCAACTTGTGCCTATTCCTTTTGATGTTTTAATGTCAATAAAATATGTTCAATTCAATATATGTAAATGCATTCATGTCTGTAAACATTAAAAGCGCTAAATCAAAATGAATATTTATAGAATGCTCTTGTCATGATGTTATGTTTTGCTGTTTATTTTATTTCCTAGACATTTTTCCTCGGTTATTTTTGTCTTCTTCTCCTGGTACATGTATAATTACACCAGTCTCACAAATTGTTTGAGGCTGGTTTTTGTCCCTTTTTCCTTTGGCGTGCTTTTCACCACGAGCATCACTAGCGGGATTGCAGGAGAGACAAGAGTACTTCCCTGGACTCAGCACTCGCCCATTCCAAGATACAGCTGGTACGTACACTCTCCATTTGCATGATTCCGATTTCTTGCAACCATTTGTTGAACAACTGAACTCTTCTTTTTTGGCGTTTTTTGGAACTTCCCAAACAAGCTTAGCCCCGTAATGATTAACTTGTACGTGCCAGCACACATCAGCGCATGCTTTCATATAGTTCTCTATCTTGATCTTGGATTCTTCATTTTGAATTTGCAAATTGGATTCTTTCATTTTATCATTTGAAAATTTGCAAAACATCTGAAAGCGATATTTAGAAATAAGTGAAATGTTTGTGACAGAAACACATGTAAAAAGAAATCCATATAATTATACTCACAATTAATATATATTTGCATGCACACAAAACGACACAAAAATCCATACAGCTAAGTTACAAAAATTGTTCTGATTGAGAAAACCATTTTGATAAACTTGAGATACTCAGATTATGAAAGACAATGGAGTAATTTAGAAATTAACAAAATATGTTTCAAACAGATATTCCATTGAAAATCTTAATTATGATATGTACAGGAGTTATGAGATTGATCACTGTTCGTTATCTTCACCTCTCATGTACTCTTATACTTTTGGGTTTCCTTTATTATTTATTCATCTATCTATCATTTTTCATATCTCTTTCCTTCCAAAAACTCTTTCATGTGAGACATTTACAAGTACAATTATGAAATTGGCAATATTTAATATTTGTATGTATTACAAACGTATTACGCTATAGTGCATCTAACTATATACAATGTATATATCTACATATAGGGTGGTCCCGTGGGGATACGGGTTAGAATAGGTCTAAGTGATCCTTGCTTGTCGTAAGAGGCGACTAGATGGGGCGGTCCTTCGGGTGAGA